>NW_027554466.1:0-194778 GCF_053574225.1 Canis aureus
TAGGAACCTAGCTACACTCCTATTGAAGAAGGATGTTGGAAATCGCTGTATTCAACTCAGATACACGGGAGTTCAGGCCCAATGCTTACACATGCTTTTCCCGCAACCCATCCCAGCCACTAACATAAGGAGGTTAGCAGGTACGTCTACAGTCAGGCAGGATGCGGGAGGGTTCTGCCCTGTCCTCAGCTCTCACAGGGAAGCTTGCCTAGAAGCCAGCTCTCAACTAGCTGCATTCTTATGACAGTGTGAAGGTAGCAGTATTCTGAGTAAGGAGGTTCCCAGATTACCACTCTACTGCACCTGGAGATACCGTCCAGGTGTGCATTGTTAACTTGCGTCTCAGAAGCCTCTGGCAAAAGTCTCTGGTGAAGACGTGGGAAACTCACTCTGCAGGCAGTGTGGAACTGTGAGGGACTGAGGGTGAGCTCAACTCTCAGCAGTAAGATGATTTTGGACAAGGCGTTCAGCTACCTTCTCACATATGGAACTTAGTATGTAGCACCAGTCTACCCCAGGAATTACTGGGAAATCGCTGGATTGAGCTTGGTGGCACTAGTCTTGTGTGCCGGGAGATTCCAGTTACCTCTCCGAACACTTCGATGAAGCAGCGAGCCTAGGCCTTTTGGAAGCGAAAGGTAGCTGCAGGCAGGAGGTAGGCTTACAGGCCATAAGCTCAACTCTCAGAAGTGTGTATACATGGGAGGCAGATGTCTGCTACCCACTCGGACATGCGAGTGGGAACCTAGCTACACTCTGATGAAGAAGGACTTTGGAAATCGCTGTATTCAACTCAGATACACGTGGGTTCAGGCACAACGATTCCACATGCTTTTCTCACAACGTTTCCCTGCCACTAACATGAGGACGTTAGCAGCTCCTTCTACAGTCAAGCAGGATGCGGGAGGGTTGTGCCCTGTCCTTAGCTCTCACAGGGAAGCAGGCCTTAAGCCAGCTGTCAACAAGCTGCATTCTTATGGCAGGGTGAAGGTAGCAGGATTCTGAGACAGGAGGTTCCCAGGTTACCACTCTACTGGACCTGGAGATACCCTCCAGGTCTGCATTGTTAACTTGCGTCTCAGAAGCCTCTGGCAAACGTCTCTGGTGAAGACGTGGGAAACTCACTCTGCAGGCAGTGTGGAACTGTGAGGGACTGAGGGTGATCTCAACTCTCAGCAGTAAGATGATTTTGGACAAGGCGTTCAGCTACCTTCTCACATATGGAACTTAGTATATAGCACCAGTCTACCCCAGGAATTACTGGGAAATTGCTCGATTGAGCTTGGTGGCACTAGTCTTGTGTGCCGGGAGATTCCAGTTACCTCTCCCAACACTTCGGTGAAGCAGCGAGCCTAGGCCTTTTGGAAGCGAAAGGTAGCTGCAGGCGGGAGGTAGGCTTACAGGCCATAACCTCAACTCTCAGAAGTGTGTATACATGGGAGGCAGATGTCTGCTACCCACTCGGACATGCGAGTGGGAACCTAGCTACACTCTGATGAAGAAGGACTTTGGAAATCGCTGTATTCAACTCAGATACACGTGGGTTCAGGCACAACGATTCCACATGCTTTTCTCACAACGTTTCCCTGCCACTAACATGAGGACGTTAGCAGCTCCTTCTACAGTCAAGCAGGATGCGGGAGGGTTGTGCCCTGTCCTTAGCTCTCACAGGGAAGCAGGCCTTGAAGCCAGCTGTCAACTAGCTGCATTCTTATGGCAGGGTGAAGGTAGCAGTATTCTGAGACAGGAGGTTCCCAGGTTACCACTCTACTGGACCTGGAGATACCCTCCAGGTCTGCATTGTTAACTTGCGTCTCAGAAGCCTCTGGCAAACGTCTCTGGTGAAGACGTGCGAAACTCACTCTGCAGGCAGTGTGGAACTGTGAGGGACTGAGGGTGAGCTCAACTCTCAGAAGTAAGATGTTTTTGGACAAGGCGTTCAACTACCTACTCACGTATGGAACTTAGTATGTAGCACCAGTCTACCCCAGGAATTACTAGGATATCGCTTGATTGAGCTTGGAGGCACTCGTCTTGTGTGCCGGGAGATTCCAGTTACCTCTCCCAACACTTGCGTCAAGCAGCGAGCCTAGGCCTTTTGGAAGCGAAAGGTAGCGGCAGGCAGGATGTAGGGTTACAGGCCATAAGCTCAACTCTCAGAAGTGTGTATGCATGGGAGGCAGATGTCTGCTACCCACTCGGACATGGGAGTTGGAACCTAGCTACACTCCTATTGAAGAAGGATGTTGGAAATCGCTGTATTCAACTCAGATACACGGGAGTTCAGGCCCAATGCTTACACATGCTTTTCCCGCAACCCATCCCAGCCACTAACATAAGGAGGTTAGCAGGTACGTCTACAGTCAGGCAGGATGCGGGAGGGTTCTGCCCTGTCCTCAGCTCTCACAGGGAAGCTTGCCTAGAAGCCAGCTCTCAACTAGCTGCATTCTTATGACAGTGTGAAGGTAGCAGTATTCTGAGTAAGGAGGTTCCCAGATTACCACTCTACTGCACCTGGAGATACCGTCCAGGTGTGCATTGTTAACTTGCGTCTCAGAAGCCTCTGGCAAAAGTCTCTGGTGAAGACGTGGGAAACTCACTCTGCAGGCAGTGTGGAACTGTGAGGGACTGAGGGTGAGCTCAACTCTCAGCAGTAAGATGATTTTGGACAAGGCGTTCAGCTACCTTCTCACATATGGAACTTAGTATGTAGCACCAGTCTACCCCAGGAATTACTGGGAAATCGCTGGATTGAGCTTGGTGGCACTAGTCTTGTGTGCCGGGAGATTCCAGTTACCTCTCCCAACACTTCGGTGAAGCAGCGAGCCTAGGCCTTTTGGAAGCGAAAGGTAGCTGCAGGCAGGAGGTAGGCTTACAGGCCATAAGCTCAACTCTCAGAAGTGTGTATACATGGGAGGCAGATGTCTGCTACCCACTCGGACATGCGAGTGGGAACCTAGCTACACTCTGATGAAGAAGGACTTTGGAAATCGCTGTATTCAACTCAGATACACGTGGGTTCAGGCACAACGATTCCACATGCTTTTCTCACAACGTTTCCCTGCCACTAACATGAGGACGTTAGCAGCTCCTTCTACAGTCAAGCAGGATGCGGGAGGGTTGTGCCCTGTCCTTAGCTCTCACAGGGAAGCAGGCCTTGAAGCCAGCTGTCAACTAGCTGCATTCTTATGGCAGGGTGAAGGTAGCAGTATTCTGAGACAGGAGGTTCCCAGGTTACCACTCTACTGGACCTGGAGATACCCTCCAGGTCTGCATTGTTAACTTGCGTCTCAGAAGCCTCTGGCAAACGTCTCTGGTGAAGACGTGCGAAACTCACTCTGCAGGCAGTGTGGAACTGTGAGGGACTGAGGGTGAGCTCAACTCTCAGAAGTAAGATGTTTTTGGACAAGGCGTTCAACTACCTACTCACGTATGGAACTTAGTATGTAGCACCAGTCTACCCCAGGAATTACTAGGAAATCGCTTGATTGAGCTTGGAGGCACTCGTCTTGTGTGCCGGGAGATTCCAGTTACCTCTCCCAACACTTGCGTCAAGCAGCGAGCCTAGGCCTTTTGGAAGCGAAAGGTAGCGGCAGGCAGGATGTAGGGTTACAGGCCATAAGCTCAACTCTCAGAAGTGTGTATGCATGGGAGGCAGATGTCTGCTACCCACTCGGACATGGGAGTTGGAACCTAGCTACACTCCTATTGAAGAAGGATGTTGGAAATCGCTGTATTCAACTCAGATACACGGGAGTTCAGGCCCAATGCTTACACATGCTTTTCCCTCAACCCATCCCAGCCACTAACATAAGGAGGTTAGCAGGTACGTCTACAGTCAGGCAGGATGCGGGAGGGTTCTGCCCTGTCCTCAGCTCTCACAGGGAAGCTTGCCTAGAAGCCAGCTCTCAACTAGCTGCATTCTTATGACAGTGTGAAGGTAGCAGTATTCTGAGTAAGGAGGTTCCCAGATTACCACTCTACTGCACCTGGAGATACCGTCCAGGTGTGCATTGTTAACTTGTGTCTCAGAAGCCTCTGGCAAAAGTCTCTGGTGAAGACGTGGGAAACTCACTCTGCAGGCAGTGTGGAACTGTGAGGGACTGAGGGTGAGCTCAACTCTCAGCAGTAAGATGATTTTGGACAAGGCGTTCAGCTACCTTCTCACATATGGAACTTAGTATGTAGCACCAGTCTACCCCAGGAATTACTGGGAAATCGCTGGATTGAGCTTGGTGGCACTAGTCTTGTGTGCCGGGAGATTCCAGTTACCTCTCCCAACACTTCGGTGAAGCAGCGAGCCTAGGCCTTTTGGAAGCGAAAGGTAGCTGCACGCAGGAGGTAGGCTTACAGGCCATAAGCTCAACTCTCAGAAGTGTGTATACATGGGAGGCAGATGTCTGCTACCCACTCGGACATGCGAGTGGGAACCTAGCTACACTCTGATGAAGAAGGACTTTGGAAATCGCTGTATTCAACTCAGATACACGTGGGTTCAGGCACAACGATTCCACATGCTTTTCTCACAACGTTTCCCTGCCACTAACATGAGGACGTTAGCAGCTCCTTCTACAGTCAAGCAGGATGCGGGAGGGTTGTGCCCTGTCCTTAGCTCTCACAGGGAAGCAGGCCTTGAAGCCAGCTGTCAACTAGCTGCATTCTTATGGCAGGGTGAAGGTAGCAGTATTCTGAGACAGGAGGTTCCCAGGTTACCACTCTACTGGACCTGGAGATACCCTCCAGGTCTGCATTGTTAACTTGCGTCTCAGAAGCCTCTGGCAAACGTCTCTGGTGAAGACGTGCGAAACTCACTCTGCAGGCAGTGTGGAACTGTGAGGGACTGAGGGTGAGCTCAACTCTCAGAAGTAAGATGTTTTTGGACAAGGCGTTCAACTACATACTCACGTATGGAACTTAGTATGTAGCACCAGTCTACCCCAGGAATTACTAGGAAATCGCTTGATTGAGCTTGGAGGCACTCGTCTTGTGTGCCGGGAGATTCCAGTTACCTCTCCCAACACTTGCGTCAAGCAGCGAGCCTAGGCCTTTTGGAAGCGAAAGGTAGCGGCAGGCAGGATGTAGGGTTACAGGCCATAAGCTCAATTCTCAGAAGTGTGTATGCATGGGAGGCAGATGTCTGCTACCCACTCGGACATGGGAGTTGGAACCTAGCTACACTCCTATTGAAGAAGGAAGTTGGAAATCGCTGTATTCAACTCAGATACACGGGAGTTCAGGCCCAATGCTTACACATGCTTTTCCCGCAACCCATCCCAGCCACTAACATAAGGAGGTTAGCAGGTACGTCTACAGTCAGGCAGGATGCGGGAGGGTTCTGCCCTGTCCTCAGCTCTCACAGGGAAGCTTGCCTAGAAGCCAGCTCTCAACTAGCTGCATTCTTATGACAGTGTGAAGGTAGCAGTATTCTGAGTAAGGAGGTTCCCAGATTACCACTCTACTGCACCTGGAGATACCGTCCAGGTGTGCATTGTTAACTTGCGTCTCAGAAGCCTCTGGCAAAAGTCTCTGGTGAAGACGTGGGAAACTCACTCTGCAGGCAGTGTGGAACTGTGAGGGACTGAGGGTGAGCTCAACTCTCAGCAGTAAGATGATTTTGGACAAGGCGTTCAGCTACCTTCTCACATATGGAACTTAGTATGTAGCACCAGTCTACCCCAGGAATTACTGGGAAATCGCTGGATTGAGCTTGGTGGCACTAGTCTTGTGTGCCGGGAGATTCCAGTTACCTCTCCCAACACTTCGGTGAAGCAGCGAGCCTAGGCCTTTTGGAAGCGAAAGGTAGCTGCAGGCAGGAGGTAGGCTTACAGGCCATAAGCTCAACTCTCAGAAGTGTGTATACATGGGAGGAAGATGTCTGCTACCCACTCGGACATGCGAGTGGGAACCTAGCTACACTCTGATGAAGAAGGACTTTGGAAATTGCTGTATTCAACTCAGATACACGTGGGTTCAGGCACAACGATTCCACATGCTTTTCTCACAACGTTTCCCTGCCACTAACATGAGGACGATAGCAGCGCCTTCTACAGTCAAGCAGGATGCGGGAGGGTTGTGCCCTGTCCTTAGCTCTCACAGGGAAGCAGGCCTTGAAGCCAGCTGTCAACTAGCTGCATTCTTATGGCAGGTTGAAGGTAGCAGGATTCTGAGACAGGAGGTTCCCAGGTTACCACTCTACTGGACCTGGAGATACCCTCCAGGTCTGCATTGTTAACTTGCGTCTCAGAAGCCTCTGGCAAACGTCTCTGGTGAAGACGTGCGAAACTCACTCTGCAGGCAGTGTGGAACTGTGAGGGACTGAGGGTGACCTCAACTCTGAGAAGTAAGATGTTTTTGGACAAGGCGTTCAACTACATACTCACGTATGGAACTTAGTATGTAGCACCAGTCTACCCCAGGAATTACTAGGAAATCGCTTGATTGAGCTTGGAGGCACTCGTCTTGTGTGCCGGGAGATTCCAGTTACCTCTCCCAACACTTGCGTCAAGCAGCGAGCCTAGGCCTTTTGGAAGCGAAAGGTAGCGGCAGGCAGGATGTAGGGTTACAGGCCATAAGCTCAACTCTCAGAAGTGTGTATGCATGGGAGGCAGATGTCTGCTGCCCACTCGGACATGGGAGTAGGAACCTAGCTACACTCCTATTGAAGAAGGATGTTGGAAATCGCTGTATTCAACTCAGATACACGGGAGTTCAGGCCCAATGCTTACACATGCTTTTCCCGCAACCCATCCCAGCCACTAACATAAGGAGGTTAGCAGGTACGTCTACAGTCAGGCAGGATGCGGGAGGGTTCTGCCCTGTCCTCAGCTCTCACAGGGAAGCTTGCCTAGAAGCCAGCTCTCAACTAGCTGCATTCTTATGACAGTGTGAAGGTAGCAGTATTCTGAGTAAGGAGGTTCCCAGATTACCACTCTACTGCACCTGGAGATACCGTCCAGGTGTGCATTGTTAACTTGCGTCTCAGAAGCCTCTGGCAAAAGTCTCTGGTGAAGACGTGGGAAACTCACTCTGCAGGCAGTGTGGAACTGTGAGGGACTGAGGGTGAGCTCAACTCTCAGCAGTAAGATGATTTTGGACAAGGCGTTCAGCTACCTTCTCACATATGGAACTTAGTATGTAGCACCAGTCTACCCCAGGAATTACTGGGAAATCGCTGGATTGAGCTTGGTGGCACTAGTCTTGTGTGCCGGGAGATTCCAGTTACCTCTCCGAACACTTCGATGAAGCAGCGAGCCTAGGCCTTTTGGAAGCGAAAGGTAGCTGCAGGCAGGAGGTAGGCTTACAGGCCATAAGCTCAACTCTCAGAAGTGTGTATACATGGGAGGCAGATGTCTGCTACCCACTCGGACATGCGAGTGGGAACCTAGCTACACTCTGATGAAGAAGGACTTTGGAAATCGCTGTATTCAACTCAGATACACGTGGGTTCAGGCACAACGATTCCACATGCTTTTCTCACAACGTTTCCCTGCCACTAACATGAGGACGTTAGCAGCTCCTTCTACAGTCAAGCAGGATGCGGGAGGGTTGTGCCCTGTCCTTAGCTCTCACAGGGAAGCAGGCCTTGAAGCCAGCTGTCAACAAGCTGCATTCTTATGGCAGGGTGAAGGTAGCAGGATTCTGAGACAGGAGGTTCCCAGGTTACCACTCTACTGGACCTGGAGATACCCTCCAGGTCTGCATTGTTAACTTGCGTCTCAGAAGCCTCTGGCAAACGTCTCTGGTGAAGACGTGGGAAACTCACTCTGCAGGCAGTGTGGAACTGTGAGGGACTGAGGGTGAGCTCAACTCTCAGCAGTAAGATGATTTTGGACAAGGCGTTCAGCTACCTTCTCACATATGGAACTTAGTATATAGCACCAGTCTACCCCAGGAATTACTGGGAAATCGCTGGATTGAGCTTGGTGGCACTAGTCTTGTGTGCCGGGAGATTCCAGTTACCTCTCCCAACACTTCGGTGAAGCAGCGAGCCTAGGCCTTTTGGAAGCGAAAGGTAGCTGCAGGCGGGAGGTAGGCTTACAGGCCATAAGCTCAACTCTCAGAAGTGTGTATACATGGGAGGCAGATGTCTGCTACCCACTCGGACATGCGAGTGGGAACCTAGCTACACTCTGATGAAGAAGGACTTTGGAAATCTCTGTATTCAACTCAGATACACGTGGGTTCAGGCACAACGATTCCACATGCTTTTCTCACAACGTTTCCCTGCCACTAACATGAGGACGTTAGCAGCTCCTTCTACAGTCAAGCAGGATGCGGGAGGGTTGTGCCCTGTCCTTAGCTCTCACAGGGAAGCAGGCCTTGAAGCCAGCTGTCAACTAGCTGCATTCTTATGGCAGGGTGAAGGTAGCAGTATTCTGAGACAGGAGGTTCCCAGGTTACCACTCTACTGGACCTGGAGATACCCTCCAGGTCTGCATTGTTAACTTGCGTCTCAGAAGCCTCTGGCAAACGTCTCTGGTGAAGACGTGCGAAACTCACTCTGCAGGCAGTGTGGAACTGTGAGGGACTGAGGGTGAGCTCAACTCTCAGAAGTAAGATGTTTTTGGACAAGGCGTTCAACTACCTACTCACGTATGGAACTTAGTATGTAGCACCAGTCTACCCCAGGAATTACTAGGAAATCGCTTGATTGAGCTTGGAGGCACTCGTCTTGTGTGCCGGGAGATTCCAGTTACCTCTCCCAACACTTGCGTCAAGCAGCGAGCCTAGGCCTTTTGGAAGCGAAAGGTAGCGGCAGGCAGGATGTAGGGTTACAGGCCATAAGCTCAACTCTCAGAAGTGTGTATGCATGGGAGGCAGATGTCTGCTACCCACTCGGACATGGGAGTTGGAACCTAGCTACACTCCTATTGAAGAAGGATGTTGGAAATCGCTGTATTCAACTCAGATACACGGGAGTTCAGGCCCAATGCTTACACATGCTTTTCCCGCAACCCATCCCAGCCACTAACATAAGGAGGTTAGCAGGTACGTCTACAGTCAGGCAGGATGCGGGAGGGTTCTGCCCTGTCCTCAGCTCTCACAGGGAAGCTTGCCTAGAAGCCAGCTCTCAACTAGCTGCATTCTTATGACAGTGTGAAGGTAGCAGTATTCTGAGTAAGGAGGTTCCCAGATTACCACTCTACTGCACCTGGAGATACCGTCCAGGTGTGCATTGTTAACTTGCGTCTCAGAAGCCTCTGGCAAAAGTCTCTGGTGAAGACGTGGGAAACTCACTCTGCAGGCAGTGTGGAACTGTGAGGGACTGAGGGTGAGCTCAACTCTCAGCAGTAAGATGATTTTGGACAAGGCGTTCAGCTACCTTCTCACATATGGAACTTAGTATGTAGCACCAGTCTACCCCAGGAATTACTGGGAAATCGCTGGATTGAGCTTGGTGGCACTAGTCTTGTGTGCCGGGAGATTCCAGTTACCTCTCCCAACACTTCGGTGAAGCAGCGAGCCTAGGCCTTTTGGAAGCGAAAGATAGCTGCAGGCAGGAGGTAGGCTTACAGGCCATAAGCTCAACTCTCAGAAGTGTGTATACATGGGAGGCAGATGTCTGCTACCCACTCGGACATGCGAGTGGGAACCTAGCTACACTCTGATGAAGAAGGACTTTGGAAATCGCTGTATTCAACTCAGATACACGTGGGTTCAGGCACAACGATTCCACATGCTTTTCTCACAACGTTTCCCTGCCACTAACATGAGGACGTTAGCAGCTCCTTCTACAGTCAAGCAGGATGCGGGAGGGTTGTGCCCTGTCCTTAGCTCTCACAGGGAAGCAGGCCTTGAAGCCAGCTGTCAACTAGCTGCATTCTTATGGCAGGGTGAAGGTAGAAGTATTCTGAGACAGGAGGTTCCCAGGTTACCACTCTACTGGACCTGGAGATACCCTCCAGGTCTGCATTGTTAACTTGCGTCTCAGAAGCCTCTGGCAAACGTCTCTGGTGAAGACGTGCGAAACTCACTCTGCAGGCAGTGTGGAACTGTGAGGGACTGAGGGTGAGCTCAACTCTCAGAAGTAAGATGTTTTTGGACAAGGCGTTCAACTACCTACTCACGTATGGAACTTAGTATGTAGCACCAGTCTACCCCAGGAATTACTAGGAAATCGCTTGATTGAGCTTGGAGGCACTCGTCTTGTGTGCCGGGAGATTCCAGTTACCTCTCCCAACACTTGCGTCAAGCAGCGAGCCTAGGCCTTTTGGAAGCGAAAGGTAGCGGCAGGCAGGATGTAGGGTTACAGGCCATAAGCTCAACTCTCAGAAGTGTGTATGCATGGGAGGCAGATGTCTGCTACCCACTCGGACATGGGAGTTGGAACCTAGCTACACTCCTATTGAAGAAGGATGTTGGAAATCGCTGTATTCAACTCAGATACACGGGAGTTCAGGCCCAATGCTTACACATGCTTTTCCCTCAACCCATCCCAGCCACTAACATAAGGAGGTTAGCAGGTACGTCTACAGTCAGGCAGGATGCGGGAGGGTTCTGCCCTGTCCTCAGCTCTCACAGGGAAGCTTGCCTAGAAGCCAGCTCTCAACTAGCTGCATTCTTATGACAGTGTGAAGGTAGCAGTATTCTGAGTAAGGAGGTTCCCAGATTACCACTCTACTGCACCTGGAGATACCGTCCAGGTGTGCATTGTTAACTTGCGTCTCAGAAGCCTCTGGCAAAAGTCTCTGGTGAAGACGTGGGAAACTCACTCTGCAGGCAGTGTGGAACTGTGAGGGACTGAGGGTGAGCTCAACTCTCAGAAGTAAGATGTTTTTGGACAAGGCGTTCAACTACATACTCACGTATGGAACTTAGTATGTAGCACCAGTCTACCCCAGGAATTACTAGGAAATCGCTTGATTGAGCTTGGAGGCACTCGTCTTGTGTGCCGGGAGATTCCAGTTACCTCTCCCAACACTTGCGTCAAGCAGCGAGCCTAGGCCTTTTGGAAGCGAAAGGTAGCGGCAGGCAGGATGTAGGGTTACAGGCCATAAGCTCAACTCTCAGAAGTGTGTATGCATGGGAGGCAGATGTCTGCTACCCACTCGGACATGGGAGTTGGAACCTAGCTACACTCCTATTGAAGAAGGAAGTTGGAAATCGCTGTATTCAACTCAGATACACGGGAGTTCAGGCCCAATGCTTACACATGCTTTTCCCGCAACCCATCCCAGCCACTAACATAAGGAGGTTAGCAGGTACGTCTACAGTCAGGCAGGATGCGGGAGGGTTCTGCCCTGTCCTCAGCTCTCACAGGGAAGCTTGCCTAGAAGCCAGCTCTCAACTAGCTGCATTCTTATGACAGTGTGAAGGTAGCAGTATTCTGAGTAAGGAGGTTCCCAGATTACCACTCTACTGCACCTGGAGATACCGTCCAGGTGTGCATTGTTAACTTGCGTCTCAGAAGCCTCTGGCAAAAGTCTCTGGTGAAGACGTGGGAAACTCACTCTGCAGGCAGTGTGGAACTGTGAGGGACTGAGGGTGAGCTCAACTCTCAGCAGTAAGATGATTTTGGACAAGGCGTTCAGCTACCTTCTCACATATGGAACTTAGTATGTAGCACCAGTCTACCCCAGGAATTACTGGGAAATCGCTGGATTGAGCTTGGTGGCACTAGTCTTGTGTGCCGGGAGATTCCAGTTACCTCTCCCAACACTTCGGTGAAGCAGCGAGCCTAGGCCTTTTGGAAGCGAAAGGTAGCTGCAGGCAGGAGGTAGGCTTACAGGCCATAAGCTCAACTCTCAGAAGTGTGTATACATGGGAGGCAGATGTCTGCTACCCACTCGGACATGCGAGTGGGAACCTAGCTACACTCTGATGAAGAAGGACTTTGGAAATCGCTGTATTCAACTCAGATACACGTGGGTTCAGGCACAACGATTCCACATGCTTTTCTCACAACGTTTCCCTGCCACTAACATGAGGACGTTAGCAGCTCCTTCTACAGTCAAGCAGGATGCGGGAGGGTTGTGCCCTGTCCTTAGCTCTCACAGGGAAGCAGGCCTTGAAGCCAGCTGTCAACTAGCTGCATTCTTATGGCAGGGTGAAGGTAGCAGTATTCTGAGACAGGAGGTTCCCAGGTTACCACTCTACTGGACCTGGAGATACCCTCCAGGTCTGCATTGTTAACTTGCGTCTCAGAAGCCTCCGGCAAACGTCTCTGGTGAAGACGTGCGAAACTCACTCTGCAGGCAGTGTGGAACTGTGAGGGACTGAGGGTGAGCTCAACTCTGAGAAGTAAGATGTTTTTGGACAAGGCGTTCAACTACATACTCACGTATGGAACTTAGTATGTAGCACCAGTCTACCCCAGGAATTACTAGGAAATCGCTTGATTGAGCTTGGAGGCACTCGTCTTGTGTGCCGGGAGATTCCAGTTACCTCTCCCAACACTTGCGTCAAGCAGCGAGCCTAGGCCTTTTGGAAGCGAAAGGTAGCGGCAGGCAGGATGTAGGGTTACAGGCCATAAGCTCAACTCTCAGAAGTGTGTATGCATGGGAGGCAGATGTCTGCTGCCCACTCGGACATGGGAGTAGGAACCTAGCTACACTCCTATTGAAGAAGGATGTTGGAAATCGCTGTATTCAACTCAGATACACGGGAGTTCAGGCCCAATGCTTACACATGCTTTTCCCGCAACCCATCCCAGCCACTAACATAAGGAGGTTAGCAGGTACGTCTACAGTCAGGCAGGATGCGGGAGGGTTCTGCCCTGTCCTCAGCTCTCACAGGGAAGCTTGCCTAGAAGCCAGCTCTCAACTAGCTGCATTCTTATGACAGTGTGAAGGTAGCAGTATTCTGAGTAAGGAGGTTCCCAGATTACCACTCTACTGCACCTGGAGATACCGTCCAGGTGTGCATTGTTAACTTGCGTCTCAGAAGCCTCTGGCAAAAGTCTCTGGTGAAGACGTGGGAAACTCACTCTGCAGGCAGTGTGGAACTGTGAGGGACTGAGGGTGAGCTCAACTCTCAGCAGTAAGATGATTTTGGACAAGGCGTTCAGCTACCTTCTCACATATGGAACTTAGTATGTAGCACCAGTCTACCCCAGGAATTACTGGGAAATCGCTGGATTGAGCTTGGTGGCACTAGTCTTGTGTGCCGGGAGATTCCAGTTACCTCTCCGAACACTTCGATGAAGCAGGGAGCCTAGGCCTTTTGGAAGCGAAAGGTAGCTGCAGGCAGGAGGTAGGCTTACAGGCCATAAGCTCAACTCTCAGAAGTGTGTATACATGGGAGGCAGATGTCTGCTACCCACTCGGACATGCGAGTGGGAACCTAGCTACACTCTGATGAAGAAGGACTTTGGAAATCGCTGTATTCAACTCAGATACACGTGGGTTCAGGCACAACGATTCCACATGCTTTTCTCACAAGGTTTCCCTGCCACTAACATGAGGACGTTAGCAGCGCCTTCTACAGTCAAGCAGGATGCGGGAGGGTTGTGCCCTGTCCTTAGCTCTCACAGGGAAGCAGGCCTTGAAGCCAGCTGTCAACAAGCTGCATTCTTATGGCAGGGTGAAGGTAGCAGGATTCTGAGACAGGAGGTTCCCAGGTTACCACTCTACTGGACCTGGAGATACCCTCCAGGTCTGCATTGTTAACTTGCGTCTCAGAAGCCTCTGGCAAACGTCTCTGGTGAAGACGTGCGAAACTCACTCTGCAGGCAATGTGGAACTGTGAGGGACTGAGGGTGAGCTCAACTCTCAGAAGTAAGATGTTTTTGGACAAGGCGTTCAACTACATACTCACGTATGGAACTTAGTATGTAGCACCAGTCTACCCCAGGAATTACTAGGAAATCGCTTGATTGAGCTTGGAGGCACTCGTCTTGTGTGCCGGGAGATTCCAGTTACCTCTCCCAACACTTGCGTCAAGCAGCGAGCCTAGGCCTTTTGGAAGCGAAAGGTAGCGGCAGGCAGGATGTAGGGTTACAGGCCAGAAGCTCAACTCTCAGCAGTGTGTATGCATGGGAGGCAGATGTCTGCTACCCACTCGGACATAGGAGTTGGAACCTAGCTACACTCCTATTGAAGAAGGATGTTGGAAATCGCTGTATTCAACTCAGATACACGGGAGTTCAGGCCCAATGCTTACACATGCTTTTCCCGCAACCCATCCCAGCCACTAACATAAGGAGGTTAGCAGGTACGTCTACAGTCAGGCAGGATGCGGGAGGGTTCTGCCCTGTCCTCAGCTCTCACAGGGAAGCTTGCCTAGAAGCCAGCTCTCAACTAGCTGCATTCTTATGACAGTGTGAAGGTAGCAGTATTCTGAGTAAGGAGGTTCCCAGATTACCACTCTACTGCACCTGGAGATACCGTCCAGGTGTGCATTGTTAACTTGCGTCTCAGAAGCCTCTGGCAAAAGTCTCTGGTGAAGACGTGGGAAACTCACTCTGCAGGCAGTGTGGAACTGTGAGGGACTGAGGGTGAGCTCAACTCTCAGCAGTAAGATGATTTTGGACAAGGCGTTCAGCTACCTTCTCACATATGGAACTTAGTATGTAGCACCAGTCTACCCCAGGAATTACTGGGAAATCGCTGGATTGAGCTTGGTGGCACTAGTCTTGTGTGCCGGGAGATTCCAGTTACCTCTCCCAACACTTCGGTGAAGCAGCGAGCCTAGGCCTTTTGGAAGCGAAAGGTAGTTGCAGGCAGGAAGTAGTCTTACAGGCCATAAGCTCAACTCTCAGAAGTGTGTATACATGGGAGGCAGATGTCTGCTACCCACTCGGACATGCGAGTGGGAACCTAGCTACACTCTGATGAAGAAGGACTTTGGAAATCGCTGTATTCAACTCAGATACACGTGGGTTCAGGCACAACGATTCCACATGCTTTTCTCACAACGTTTCCCTGCCACTAACATGAGGACGTTAGCAGCGCCTTCTACAGTCAAGCAGGATGCGGGAGGGTTGTGCCCTGTCCTTAGCTCTCACAGGGAAGCAGGCCTTGAAGCCAGCTGTCAACTAGCTGCATTCTTATGGCAGGGTGAAGGTAGCAGTATTCTGAGACAGGAGGTTCCCAGGTTACCACTCTACTGGACCTGGAGATACCCTCCAGGTCTGCATTGTTAACTTGCGTCTCAGAAGCCTCTGGCAAACGTCTCTGGTGAAGACGTGCGAAACTCACTCTGCAGGCAGTGTGGAACTGTGAGGGACTGAGGGTGAGCTCAACTCTGAGAAGTAAGATGTTTTTGGACAAGGCGTTCAACTACATACTCACGTATGGAACTTAGTATGTAGCACCAGTCTACCCCAGGAATTACTAGGAAATCGCTTGATTGAGCTTGGAGGCACTCGTCTTGTGTGCCGGGAGATTCCATATACCTCTCCCAACACTTGCGTCAAGCAGCGAGCCTAGGCCTTTTGGAAGCGAAAGGTAGCGGCAGGCAGGATGTAGGGTTACAGGCCATAAGCTCAACTCTCAGCAGTGTGTATGCATGGGAGGCAGATGTCTGCTGCCCACTCGGACATGGGAGTAGGAACCTAGCTACATTCCTATTGAAGAAGGATGTTGGAAATCGCTGTATTCAACTCAGATACACGGGAGTTCAGGCCCAATGCTTACACATGCTTTTCCCTCAACCCATCCCAGCCACTAAAATAAGGAGGTTAGCAGGTACGTCTACAGTCAGTCAGGATGCGGGAGGGTTCTGCCCTGTCCTCAGCTCTCACAGGGAAGCTTGCCTAGAAGCCAGCTCTCAACTAGCTGCATTCTTATGAGAGTGTTAAGGTAGCAGTATTCTGAGTAAGGAGGTTCCCAGATTACCACTCTACTGCACCTGGAGATACCGTCCAGGTGTGCATTGTTAACTTGCGTCTCAGAAGCCTCTGGCAAAAGTCTCTGGTGAAGACGTGGGAAACTCACTCTGCAGGCAGTGTGGAACTGTGAGGGACTGAGGGTGAGCTCAACTCTCAGCAGTTAGATGATTTTGGACAAGGCGTTCAGCTACCTTCTCACATATGGAACTTAGTATATATCACCAGTCTACCCCAGGAATTACTGGGAAATCGCTGGATTGAGCTTGGTGGCACTAGTCTTGTGTGCCGGGAGATTCCAGTTACCTCTCCGAACACTTCGGTGAAGCAGCGAGCCTAGGACTTTTGGAAGCGAAAGGTAGCTGCAGGCAGGAGGTAGGCTTACAGGCCATAAGCTCAACTCTCAGAAGTGTGTATACATGGGAGGCAGATGTCTGCTACCCACTCGGACATGCGAGTGGGAACCTAGCTACACTCTGATGAAGAAGGACTTTGGAAATCGCTGTATTCAACTCAGATACACGTGGGTTCAGGCACAACGATTCCACATGCTTTTCTCACAACGTTTCCCTGCCACTAACATGAGGACATTAGCAGCGCCTTCTACAGTCAAGCAGGATGCGGGAGGGTTGTGCCCTGTCCTTAGCTCTCACAGGGAAGCAGGCCTTGAAGCCAGCTGTCAACAAGCTGCATTCTTATGGCAGGGTGAAGGTAGCAGGATTCTGAGACAGGAGGTTCCCAGGTTACCACTCTACTGGACCTGGAGATACCCTCCAGGTCTGCATTGTTAACTTGCGTCTCAGAAGCCTCTGGCAAACGTCTCTGGTGAAGACGTGCGAAACTCACTCTGCAGGCAGTGTGGAACTGTGAGGGACTGAGGGTGAGCTCAACTCTGAGAAGTAAGATGTTTTTGGACAAGGCGTTCAACTACATACTCACGTATGGAACTTAGTATGTAGCACCAGTCTACCCCAGGAATTACTAGGAAATCGCTTGATTGAGCTTGGAGGCACTCGTGTTGTGTGCCGGGAGATTCCAGTTACCTCTCCCAACACTTGCGTCAAGCAGCGAGCCTAGGCCTTTTGGAAGCGAAAGGTAGCGGCAGGCAGGATGTAGGGTTACAGGCCATAAGCTCAACTCTCAGAAGTGTGTATGCATGGGAGGCAGATGTCTGCTACCCACTCGGACATGGGAGTTGGAACCTAGCTACACTCCTATTGAAGAAGGATGTTGGAAATCGCTGTATTCAACTCAGATACACGGGAGTTCAGGCCCAATGCTTACACATGCTTTTCCCGCAACCCATCCCAGCCACTAACATAAGGAGGTTAGCAGGTACGTCTACAGTCAGGCAGGATGCGGGAGGGTTCTGCCCTGTCCTCAGCTCTCACAGGGAAGCTTGCCTAGAAGCCAGCTCTCAACTAGCTGCATTCTTATGACAGTGTGAAGGTAGCAGTATTCTGAGTAAGGAGGTTCCCAGATTACCACTCTACTGCACCTGGAGATACCGTCCAGGTGTGCATTGTTAACTTGCGTCTCAGAAGCCTCTGGCAAAAGTCTCTGGTGAAGACGTGGGAAACTCACTCTGCAGGCAGTGTGGAACTGTGAGGGACTGAGGGTGAGCTCAACTCTCAGCAGTAAGATGATTTTGGACAAGGCGTTCAGCTACCTTCTCACATATGGAACTTAGTATATAGCACCAGTCTACCCCAGGAATTACTGGGAAATCGCTGGATTGAGCTTGGTGGCACTAGTCTTGTGTGCCGGGAGATTCCAGTTACCTCTCCCAACACTTCGGTGAAGCAGCGAGCCTAGGCCTTTTGGAAGCGAAAGGTAGCTGCAGGCAGGAGGTAGGCTTACAGGCCATAAGCTCAACTCTCAGAAGTGTGTATACATGGGAGGCAGATGTCTGCTACCCACTCGGACATGCGAGTGGGAACCTAGCTACACTCTGATGAAGAAGGACTTTGGAAATCGCTGTATTCAACTCAGATACACGTGGGTTCAGTCACAACGATTCCACATGCTTTTCTCACAACGTTTCCCTGCCACTAACATGAGGACGTTAGCAGCTCCTTCTACAGTCAAGCAGGATGCGGGAGGGTTGTGCCCTGTCCTTAGCTCTCACAGGGAAGCAGGCCTTGAAGCCAGCTGTCAACTAGCTGCATTCTTATGGCAGGGTGAAGGTAGCAGTATTCTGAGACAGGAGGTTCCCAGATTACCACTCTACTGCACCTGGAGATACCCTCCAGGTCTGCATTGTTAACTTGCGTCTCAGAAGCCTCTGGCAAACGTCTCTGGTGAAGACGTGCGAAACTCACTCTGCAGGCAGTGTGGAACTGTGAGGGACTGAGGGTGAGCTCAACTCTCAGAAGTAAGATGTTTTTGGACAAGGCGTTCAACTACATACTCACATATGGAACTTAGTATGTAGCACCAGTCTACCCCAGGAATTACTAGGAAATCGCTTGATTGAGCTTGGAGGCACTCGTCTTGTGTGCCGGGAGATTCCAGTTACCTCTCCCAACACTTGCGTCAAGCAGCGAGCCTAGGCCTTTTGGAAGCGAAAGGTAGCGGCAGGTAGGATGTAGGGTTACAGGCCATAAGCTCAACTCTCAGAAGTGTGTATGCATGGGAGGCAGATGTCTGCTACCCACTCATACATGGGAGTTGGAACCTAGCTACACTCCTATTGAAGAAGGATGTTGGAAATCGCTGTATTCAACTCAGATACACGGGAGTTCAGGCCCAATGCTTACACATGCTTTTCCCTCAACCCATCCCAGCCACTAACATAAGGAGGTTAGCAGGTACGTCTACAGTCAGGCAGGATGCGGGAGGGTTTTGCCCTGTCCTCAGCTCTCACAGGGAAGCTTGCCTAGAAGCCAGCTCTCAACTAGCTGCATTCTTATGACAGTGTGAAGGTAGCAGTATTCTGAGTAAGGAGGTTCCCAGATTACCACTCTACTGCACCTGGAGATACCGTCCAGGTGTGCATTGTTAACTTGCGTCTCAGAAGCCTCTGGCAAAAGTCTCTGGTGAAGACGTGGGAAACTCACTCTGCAGGCAGTGTGGAACTGTGAGGGACTGAGGGTGAGCTCAACTCTCAGCAGTAAGATGATTTTGGACAAGGCGTTCAGCTACCTTCTCACATATGGAACTTAGTATGTAGCACCAGTCTACCCCAGGAATTACTGGGAAATCGCTGGATTGAGCTTGGTGGCACTAGTCTTGTGTGCCGGGAGATTCCAGTTACCTCTCCGAACACTTCGATGAAGCAGCGAGCCTAGGCCTTTTGGAAGCGAAAGGTAGCTGCAGGCAGGAGGTAGGCTTACAGGCCATAAGCTCAACTCTCAGAAGTGTGTATACATGGGAGGCAGATGTCTGCTACCCACTCGGACATGCGAGTGGGAACCTAGCTACACTCTGATGAAGAAGGACTTTGGAAATCGCTGTAATCAACTCAGATACACGTGGGTTCAGGCACAACGATTCCACATGCTTTTCTCACAACGTTTCCCTGCCACTAACATGAGGACGTTAGCAGCGCCTTCTACAGTCAAGCAGGATGCGGGAGGGTTGTGCCCTGTCCTTAGCTCTCACAGGGAAGCAGGCCTTGAAGCCAGCTGTCAACAAGCTGCATTCTTATGGCAGGGTGAAGGTAGCAGGATTCTGAGACAGGAGGTTCCCAGGTTACCACTCTACTGGACCTGGAGATACCCTCCAGGTCTGCATTGTTAACTTGCGTCTCAGAAGCCTCTGGCAAACGTCTCTGGTGAAGACGTGCGAAACTCACTCTGCAGGCAGTGTGGAACTGTGAGGGACTGAGGGTGAGCTCAACTCTCAGAAGTAAGATGTTTTTGGACAAGGCGTTCAACTACATACTCACGTATGGAACTTAGTATGTAGCACCAGTCTACCCCAGGAATTACTAGGAAATCGCTTGATTGAGCTTGGAGGCACTCGTCTTGTGTGCCGGGAGATTCCAGTTACCTCTCCCAACACTTGCGTCAAGCAGCGAGCCTAGGCCTTTTGGAAGCGAAAGGTAGCGGCAGGCAGGATGTAGGGTTACAGGCCATAAGCTCAACTCTCAGAAGTGTGTATGCATGGGAGGCAGATGTCTGCTACCCACTCGGACATGGGAGTTGGAACCTAGCTACACTCCTATTGAAGAAGGATGTTGGAAATCGCTGTATTCAACTCAGATACACGGGAGTTCAGGCCCAATGCTTACACATGCTTTTCCCGCAACCCATCCCAGCCACTAACATAAGGAGGTTAGCAGGTACGTCTACAGTCAGGCAGGATGCGGGAGGGTTCTGCCCTGTCCTCAGCTCTCACAGGGAAGCTTGCCTAGAAGCCAGCTCTCAACTAGCTGCATTCTTATGACAGTGTGAAGGTAGCAGTATTCTGAGTAAGGAGGTTCCCAGATTACCACTCTACTGCACCTGGAGATACCGTCCAGGTGTGCATTGTTAACTTGCGTCTCAGAAGCCTCTGGCAAAAGTCTCTGGTGAAGACGTGGGAAACTCACTCTGCAGGCAGTGTGGAACTGTGAGGGACTGAGGGTGAGCTCAACTCTCAGCAGTAAGATGATTTTGGACAAGGCGTTCAGCTACCTTCTCACATATGGAACTTAGTATATAGCACCAGTCTACCCCAGGAATTACTGGGAAATCGCTGGATTGAGCTTGGTGGCACTAGTCTTGTGTGCCGGGAGATTCCAGTTACCTCTCCCAACACTTCGGTGAAGCAGCGAGCCTAGGCCTTTTGGAAGCGAAAGGTAGCTGCAGGCAGGAGGTAGGCTTACAGGCCATAAGCTCAACTCTCAGAAGTGTGTATACATGGGAGGCAGATGTCTGCTACCCACTCGGACATGCGAGTGGGAACCTAGCTACACTCTGATGAAGAAGGACTTTGGAAATCGCTGTATTCAACTCAGATACACGTGGGTTCAGGCACAACGATTCCACATGCTTTTCTCACAACGTTTCCCTGCCACTAACATGAGGAAGTTAGCAGCTCCTTCTACAGTCAAGCAGGATGCGGGAGGGTTGTGCCCTGTCCTTAGCTCTCACAGGGAAGCAGGCCTTGAAGCCAGCTGTCAACTAGCTGCATTCTTATGGCAGGGTGAAGGTAGCAGTATTCTGAGACAGGAGGTTCCCAGGTTACCACTCTACTGGACCTGGAGATACCCTCCAGGTCTGCATTGTTAACATGCGTCTCAGAAGCCTCTGGCAAACGTCTCTGGTGAAGACGTGCGAAACTCACTCTGCAGGCAGTGTGGAACTGTGAGGGACTGAGGGTGAGCTCAACTCTCAGAAGTAAGATGTTTTTGGACAAGGCGTTCAACTACCTACTCACGTATGGAACTTAGTATGTAGCACCAGTCTACCCCAGGAATTACTGGGAAATCGCTGGATTGAGCTTGGTGGCACTAGTCTTGTGTGCCGGGAGATTCCAGTTACCTCTCCCAACACTTGCGTCAAGCAGCGAGCCTAGGCCTTTTGGAAGCGAAAGGTAGCGGCAGGCAGGATGTAGGGTTACAGGCCATAAGCTCAACTCTCAGAAGTGTGTATGCATGGGAGGCAGATGTCTGCTACCCACTCGGACATGGGAGTTGGAACCTAGCTACACTCCTATTGAAGAAGGAAGTTGGAAATCGCTGTATTCAACTCAGATACACGGGAGTTCAGGCCCAATGCTTACACATGCTTTTCCCGCAACCCATCCCAGCCACTAACATAAGGAGGTTAGCAGGTACGTCTACAGTCAGGCAGGATGCGGGAGGGTTCTGCCCTGTCCTCAGCTCTCACAGGGAAGCTTGCCTAGAAGCCAGCTCTCAACTAGCTGCATTCTTATGACAGTGTGAAGGTAGCAGTATTCTGAGTAAGGAGGTTCCCAGATTACCACTCTACTGCACCTGGAGATACCGTCCAGGTGTGCATTGTTAACTTGCGTCTCAGAAGCCTCTGGCAAAAGTCTCTGGTGAAGACGTGGGAAACTCACTCTGCAGGCAGTGTGGAACTGTGAGGGACTGAGGGTGAGCTCAACTCTCAGCAGTAAGATGATTTTGGACAAGGCGTTCAGCTACCTTCTCACATATGGAACTTAGTATGTAGCACCAGTCTACCCCAGGAATTACTGGGAAATCGCTGGATTGAGCTTGGTGGCACTAGTCTTGTGTGCCGGGAGATTCCAGTTACCTCTCCCAACACTTCGGTGAAGCAGCGAGCCTAGGCCTTTTGGAAGCGAAAGGTAGCTGCAGGCAGGAGGTAGGCTTACAGGCCATAAGCTCAACTCTCAGAAGTGTGTATACATGGGAGGCAGATGTCTGCTACCCACTCGGACATGCGAGTGGGAACCTAGCTACACTCTGATGAAGAAGGACTTTGGAAATCGCTGTATTCAACTCAGATACACGTGGGTTCAGGCACAACGATTCCACATGCTTTTCTCACAACGTTTCCCTTCCACTAACATGAGGACGTTAGCAGCTCCTTCTACAGTCAAGCAGGATGCGGGAGGGTTGTGCCCTGTCCTTAGCTCTCACAGGGAAGCAGGCCTTGAAGCCAGCTGTCAACTAGCTGCATTCTTATGGCAGGGTGAAGGTAGCAGTATTCTGAGACAGGAGGTTCCCAGGTTACCACTCTACTGGACCTGGAGATACCCTCCAGGTCTGCATTGTTAACTTGCGTCTCAGAAGCCTCTGGCAAACGTCTCTGGTGAAGACGTGCGAAACTCACTCTGCAGGTAGTGTGGAACTGTGAGGGACTGAGGGTGAGCTCAACTCTGAGAAGTAAGATGTTTTTGGACAAGGCGTTCAACTACATACTCACGTATGGAACTTAGTATGTAGCACCAGTCTACCCCAGGAATTACTAGGAAATCGCTTGATTGAGCTTGGAGGCACTCGTCTTGTGTGCCGGGAGATTCCAGTTACCTCTCCCAACACTTGCGTCAAGCAGCGAGCCTAGGCCTTTTGGAAGCGAAAGGTAGCGGCAGGCAGGATGTAGGGTTACAGGCCATAAGCTCAACTCTCAGAAGTGTGTATGCATGGGAGGCAGATGTCTGCTGCCCACTCGGACATGGGAGTAGGAACCTAGCTACACTCCTATTGAAGAAGGATGTTGGAAATCGCTGTATTCAACTCAGATACACGGGAGTTCAGGCCCAATGCTTACACATGCTTTTCCCGCAACCCATCCCAGCCACTAACGTAAGGAGGTTAGCAGGTACGTCTACAGTCAGGCAGGATGCGGGAGGGTTCTGCCCTGTCCTCAGCTCTCACAGGGAAGCTTGCCTAGAAGCCAGCTCTCAACTAGCTGCATTCTTATGACAGTGTGAAGGTAGCAGTATTCTGAGTAAGGAGGTTCCCAGATTACCACTCTACTGCACCTGGAGATACCGTCCAGGTGTGCATTGTTAACTTGCGTCTCAGAAGCCTCTGGCAAAAGTCTCTGGTGAAGACGTGGGAAACTCACTCTGCAGGCAGTGTGGAACTGTGAGGGACTGAGGGTGAGCTCAACTCTCAGCAGTAAGATGATTTTGGACAAGGCGTTCAGCTACCTTCTCACATATGGAACTTAGTATGTAGCACCAGTCTACCCCAGGAATTACTGGGAAATCGCTGGATTGAGCTTGGTGGCACTAGTCTTGTGTGCCGGGAGATTCCAGTTACCTCTCCGAACACTTCGATGAAGCAGCGAGCCTAGGCCTTTTGGAAGCGAAAGGTAGCTGCAGGCAGGAGGTAGGCTTACAGGCCATAAGCTCAACTCTCAGAAGTGTGTATACATGGGAGGCAGATGTCTGCTACCCACTCGGACATGCGAGTGGGAACCTAGCTACACTCTGATGAAGAAGGACTTTGGAAATCGCTGTATTCAACTCAGATACACGTGGGTTCAGGCACAACGATTCCACATGCTTTTCTCACAACGTTTCCCTGCCACTAACATGAGGACGTTAGCAGCGCCTTCTACAGTCAAGCAGGATGCGGGAGGGTTGTGCCCTGTCCTTAGCTCTCACAGGGAAGCAGGCCTTGAAGCCAGCTGTCAACAAGCTGCATTCTTATGGCAGGGTGAAGGTAGCAGGATTCTGAGACAGGAGGTTCCCAGGTTACCACTCTACTGGACCTGGAGATACCCTCCAGGTCTGCATTGTTAACTTGCGTCTCAGAAGCCTCTGGCAAACGTCTCTGGTGAAGACGTGCGAAACTCACTCTGCAGGCAGTGTGGAACTGTGAGGGACTGAGGGTGAGCTCAACTCTCAGAAGTAAGATGTTTTTGGACAAGGCGTTCAACTACATACTCACGTATGGAACTTAGTATGTAGCACCAGTCTACCCCAGGAATTACTAGGAAATCGCTTGATTGAGCTTGGAGGCACTCGTCTTGTGTGCCGGGAGATTCCAGTTACCTCTCCCAACACTTGCGTCAAGCAGCGAGCCTAGGCCTTTTGGAAGCGAAAGGTAGCGGCAGGCAGGATGTAGGGTTACAGGCCAGAAGCTCAACTCTCAGAAGTGTGTATGCATGGGAGGCAGATGTCTGCTACCCACTCGGACATAGGAGTTGGAACCTAGCTACACTCCTATTGAAGAAGGATGTTGGAAATCGCTGTATTCAACTCAGATACACGGGAGTTCAAGCCCAATGCTTACACATGCTTTTCCCGCAACCCATCCCAGCCACTAACATATGGAGGTTAGCAGGTACGTCTACAGTCAGGCAGGATGCGGGAGGGTTCTGCCCTGTCCTCAGCTCTCACAGGGAAGCTTGCCTAGAAGCCAGCTCTCAACTAGCTGCATTCTTATGACAGTGTGAAGGTAGCAGTATTCTGAGTAAGGAGGTTCCCAGATTACCACTCTACTGCACCTGGAGATACCGTCCATGTGTGCATTGTTAACTTGCGTCTCAGAAGCCTCTGGCAAAAGTCTCTGGTGAAGACGTGGGAAACTCACTCTGCAGGCAGTGTGGAACTGTGAGGGACTGAGGGTGAGCTCAACTCTCAGCAGTAAGATGATTTTGGACAAGGCGTTTAGCTACCTTCTCACATATGGAACTTAGTATGTAGCACCAGTCTACCCCAGGAATTACTGGGAAATCGCTGGATTGAGCTTGGTGGCACTAGTCTTGTGTGCCGGGAGATTCCAGTTACCTCTCCCAACACTTCGGTGAAGCAGCGAGCCTAGGCCTTTTGGAAGCGAAAGGTAGCTGCAGGCAGGATGTAGGCTTACAGGCCATAAGCTCAACTCTCAGAAGTGTGTATGCATGGGAGGCAGATGTCTGCTACCCACTCGGACATGCGAGTGGGAACCTAGCTACACTCTGATGAAGAAGGACTTTGGAAATCGCTGTATTCAACTCAGATACACGTGGGTTCAGGCACAACGATTCCACATGCTTTTCTCACAACGTTTCCCTGCCACTAACATGAGGACGTTAGCAGCGCCTTCTACAGTCAAGCAGGATGCGGGAGGGTTGTGCCCTGTCCTTAGCTCTCACAGGGAAGCAGGCCTTGAAGCCAGCTGTCAACTAGCTGCATTCTTATGGCAGGGTGAAGGTAGCAGGATTCTGAGACAGGAGGTTCCCAGGTTACCACTCTACTGGACCTGGAGATACCCTCCAGGTCTGCATTGTTAACTTGCGTCTCAGAAGCCTCTGGCAAACGTCTCTGGTGAAGACGTGCGAAACTCACTCTGCAGGCAGTGTGGAACTCTGAGGGACTGAGGGTGAGCTCAACTCTGAGAAGTAAGATGTTTTTGGACAAGGCGTTCAACTACATACTCACATATGGAACTTAGTATGTAGCACCAGTCTACCCCAGGAATTACTAGGAAATCGCTTGATTGAGCTTGGAGGCACTCGTCTTGTGTGCCGGGAGATTCCAGTTACCTCTCCCAACACTTGCGTCAAGCAGCGAGCCTAGGCCTTTTGGAAGCGAAAGGTAGCGGCAGGCAGGATGTAGGGTTACAGGCCATAAGCTCAACTCTCAGAAGTGTGTATGCATGGGAGGCAGATGTCTGCTGCCCACTCGGACATGGGAGTTGGAACCTAGCTACACTCCTATTTTAGAAGGATGTTGGAAATCGCTGTATTCAACTCAGATACACGGGAGTTCAGGCCCAATGCTTACACATGCTTTTCCCGCAACCCATCCCAGCCACTAACATAAGGAGGTTAGCAGGTACGTCTACAGTCAGGCAGGATGCGGGAGGGTTCTGCCCTGTCCTCAGCTCTCACAGGGAAGCTTGCCTAGAAGCCAGCTCTCAACTAGCTGCATTCTTATGACAGTGTGAAGGTAGCAGTATTCTGAGTAAGGAGGTTCCCAGATTACCACTCTACTGCACCTGGAGATACCGTCCAGGTGTGCATTGTTAACTTGCGTCTCAGAAGCCTCTGGCAAAAGTCTCTGGTGAAGACGTGGGAAACTCACTCTGCAGGCAGTGTGGAACTGTGAGGGACTGAGGGTGAGCTCAACTCTCAGCAGTAAGATGATTTTGGACAAGGCGTTCAGCTACCTTCTCACATATGGAACTTAGTATGTAGCACCAGTCTACCCCAGGAATTACTGGGAAATCGCTGGATTGAGCTTGGTGGCACTAGTCTTGTGTGCCGGGAGATTCCAGTTACCTCTCCCAACACTTCGGTGAAGCAGCGAGCCTAGGCCTTTTGGAAGCGAAAGGTAGCTACAGGCAGGAGGTAGGCTTACAGGCCATAAGCTCAACTCTCAGAAGTGTGTATACATGGGAGGCAGATGTCTGCTACCCACTCGGACATGCGAGTGGGAACCTAGCTACACTCTGATGAAGAAGGACTTTGGAAATCGCTGTATTCAACTCAGATACACGTGGGTTCAGGCACAACGATTCCACATGCTTTTCTCACAAAGTTTCCCTGCCACTAACATGAGGACGTTAGCAGCTCCTTCTACAGTCAAGCAGGATGCGGGAGGGTTGTGCCCTGTCCTTAGCTCTCACAGGAAGCAGGCCTTGAAGCCAGCTGTCAACTAGCTGCATTCTTATGGCAGGGTGAAGGTAGCAGGATTCTGAGACAGGAGGTTCCCAGGTTACCACTCTACTGGACCTGGAGATACCCTCCAGGTCTGCATTGTTAACTTGCGTCTCAGAAGCCTCTGGCAAACCTCTCTGGTGAAGACGTGCGAAACTCACTCTGCAGGCAGTGTGGAACTGTGAGGGACTGAGGGTGAGCTCAACTCTCAGAAGTAAGATGTTTTTGGACAAGGCGTTCAACTACATACTCACGTATGGAACTTAGTATGTAGCACCAGTCTACCCCAGGAATTACTAGGAAATCGCTTGATTGAGCTTGGAGGCACTCGTCTTGTGTGCCGGGAGATTCCAGTTACCTCTCCCAACACTTGCGTCAAGCAGCGAGCCTAGGGCTTTTGGAAGCGAAAGGTAGCGGCAGGCAGGATGTAGGGTTACAGGCCATAAGCTCAACTCTCAGAAGTGTGTATGCATGGGAGGCAGATGTCTGCTACCCACTCGGACATGGGAGTAGGATCCTAGCTACACTCCTATTGAAGAAGGATGTTGGAAATCGCTGTATTCAACTCAGATACACGGGAGTTCAGGCCCAATGCTTACACATGCTTTTCCCGCAACCCATCCCAGCCACTAACATAAGGAGGTTAGCAGGTACGTCTACAGTCAGGCAGGATGCAGGAGGGTTCTGCCCTGTCCTCAGCTCTCACAGGGAAGCTTGCCTAGAAGCCAGCTCTCAACTAGCTGCATTCTTATGACAGTGTGAAGGTAGCAGTATTCTGAGTAAGGAGGTTCCCAGATTACCACTCTACTGCACCTGGAGATACCGTCCAGGTGTGCATTGTTAACTTGCGTCTCGGAAGCCTCTGGCAAAAGTCTCTGGTGAAGACGTGGGAAACTCACTCTGCAGGCAGTGTGGAACTGTGAGGGACTGAGGGTGAGCTCAACTCTCAGCAGTAAGATGATTTTGGACAAGGCGTTCAGCTACCTTCTCACATATGGAACTTAGTATGTAGCACCAGTCTACCCCAGGAATTACTGGGAAATCGTTGGATTGAGCTTGGTGGCACTAGTCTTGTGTGCCGGGAGATTCCAGTTACCTCTCCGAACACTTCGATGAAGCAGCGAGCCTAGGCCTTTTGGAAGCGAAAGGTAGCTGCAGGCAGGAGGTAGGCTTACAGGCCATAAGCTCAACTCTCAGAAGTGTGTATACATGGGAGGCAGATGTCTGCTACCCACTCGGACATGCGAGTGGGAACCTAGCTACACTCTGATGAAGAAGGACTTTGGAAATCGCTGTATTCAACTCAGATACACGTGGGTTCAGGCACAACGATTCCACATGCTTTTCTCACAACGTTTCCCTGCCACTAACATGAGGACGTTAGCAGCGCCTTCTACAGTCAAGCAGGATGCGGGAGGGTTGTGCCCTGTCCTTAGCTCTCACAGGGAAGCAGGCCTTGAAGCCAGCTGTCAACAAGCTGCATTCTTATGGCAGGGTGAAGGTAGCAGGATTCTGAGACAGGAGGTTCCCAGGTTACCACTCTACTGGACCTGGAGATACCCTCCAGGTCTGCATTGTTAACTTGCGTCTCAGAAGCCTCTGGCAAACGTCTCTGGTGAAGACGTGCGAAACTCACTCTGCAGGCAGTGTGGAACTGTGAGGGACTGAGGGTGAGCTCAACTCTGAGAAGTAAGATGTTTTTGGACAAGGCGTTCAACTACATACTCACGTATGGAACTTAGTATGTAGCACCAGTCTACCCCAGGAATTACTAGGAAATCGCTTGATTGAGCTTGGAGGCACTCGTCTTGTGTGCCGGGAGATTCCAGTTACCTCTCCCAACACTTGCGTCAAGCAGCGAGCCTAGGCCTTTTGGAAGCGAAAGGTAGCGGCAGGCAGGATGTAGGGTTACAGGCCATAAGCTCAACTCTCAGAAGTGGGTATGCATGGGAGGCAGATGTCTGCTACCCACTCGGACATGGGAGTTGGAACCTAGCTACACTCCTATTGAAGAAGGATGTTGGAAATCGCTGTATTCAACTCAGATACACGGGAGTTCAGGCCCAATGCTTACACATGCTTTTCCCGCAACCCATCCCAGCCACTAACATAAGGAGGTTAGCAGGTACGTCTACAGTCAGGCAGGATGCGGGAGGGTTCTGCCCTGTCCTCAGCTCTCACAGGGAAGCTTGCCTAGAAGCCAGCTCTCAACTAGCTGCATTCTTATGACAGTGTGAAGGTAGCAATATTCTGAGTAAGGAGGTTCCCAGATTACCACTCTACTGCACCTGGAGATACTGTCCAGGTGTGCATTGTTAACTTGCGTCTCAGAAGCCTCTGGCAAAAGTCTCTGGTGAAGACGTGGGAAACTCACTCTGCAGGCAGTGTGGAACTGTGAGGGACTGAGGGTGAGCTCAACTCTCAGCAGTAAGATGATTTTGGACAAGGCGTTCAGCTACCTTCTCACATATGGAACTTAGTATGTAGCACCAGTCTACCCCAGGAATTACTGGGAAATCGCTGGATTGAGCTTGGTGGCACTAGTCTTGTGTGCCGGGAGATTCCAGTTACCTCTCCCAACACTTCGGTGAAGCAGCGAGCCTAGGCCTTTTGGAAGCGAAAGGTAGCTGCAGGCAGGAGGTAGGGTTACAGGCCATAAGCTCAACTCTCAGAAGTGGGTATGCATGGGAGGCAGATGTCTGCTACCCACTCGGACATGGGAGTTGGAACCTAGCTACACTCCTATTGAAGAAGGATGTTGGAAATCGCTGTATTCAACTCAGATACACGGGAGTTCAGGCCCAATGCTTACACATGCTTTTCCCACAACCTATCCCAGCCACTAACATAAGGAGGTTAGCAGGTACGTCTACAGTCAGGCAGGGTGCGGGAGGGTTCTGCCCTGTCCTCAGCTCTCACAGGGAAGCATGCCTAGAAGCCAGCTCTCAACTAGCTGCATTCTTATGACAGTGTGAAGGTAGCAGTATTCTGAGTAAGCAGGTTCCCAGATTACCACTCTACTGCACCTGGAGATACCCTCCAGGTCTGCATTGTTAACTTGCGTCTCAGAAGCCTCTGGCAAAAGTCTCTGGTGAAGACGTGGGAAACCTACTCTGCAGGCAGTGTGGAACTGTGAGGGACTGAGGGTGAGCTCAACTCTCAGCAGTAAGATGATTTTGGACAAGGCGTTCAGCTACCTTCTCACATATGGAACTTAGTATGTAGCACCAGTCTACCCCAGGAATTACTGGGAAATCGCTGGATTGAGCTTGGAGGCACTAGTCTTGTGTGCCGGGAGATTCCAGTTACCTCTCCCAACACTTCGGTGAAGCAGCGAGCCTAGGCCTTTTGGAAGCGAAAGGTAGCTGCAGGCAGGAGGTAGGGTTACAGGCCATAAGCTCAACTCTCAGAAGTGGGTATGCATGGGAGGCAGATGTCTGCTACCCACTCGGACATGCGAGTGGGAACCTAGCTACACTCTGATGAAGAAGGACTTTGGAAATCGCTGTATTCAACTCAGATACACGTGGCTTCAGGCACAACGATTCCACATGCTTTTCGCACAACCTTTCCCTGCCACTAACCTGAGGACGTTAGCAGCTCCTTCTACAGTCAAGCAGGATGCGGGAGGGTTGTGCCCTGTCCTTAGCTCTCACAGGGAAGCATGCCTTGAAGCCAGCTGTCAACTAGCTGCATTCTTATGGCGGGGTGAAGGTAGCAGTATTCTGAGACAGGAGGTTCCCAGATTACCACTCTACTGCACCTGGAGATACCCTCCAGGTCTGCATTGTTAACTTGCGTCTCAGAAGCCTCTGGCAAACGTCTCTGGTGAAGACGTGCGAAACTCACTCTGCAGGCAGTGTGGAACTGTGAGGGACTGAGGGTGAGCTCAACTCTCAGCAGTAAGATGATTTTGGACAAGGCGTTCAGCTACCTTCTCATATATGGAACTTAGTATGTAGCACCAGTCTACCCCAGGAATTACTGGGAAATCGCTGGATTGAGCTTGGAGGCACTAGTCTTGTGTGCCGGGAGATTCCAGTTACCTCTCCCAACACTTCGGTGAAGCAGCGAGCCTAGGCCTTTTGGAAGCGAAAGGTAGCTGCAGGCAGGAGGTAGGGTTACAGGCCATAAGCTCAACTCTCAGAAGTGTGTATGCATGGGAGGCAGATGTCTGCTACCCACTCGGACATGGGAGTTGGAACCTAGCTACACTCCTATTGAAGAAGGATGTTGGAAATCGCTGTATTCAACTCAGATACACGTGGCTTCAGGCACAACGATTCCACATGCTTTTCTCACCTTTCCCTGCCCCTAACATGAGGACGTTAGCAGCTCCTTCTACAGTCAAGCAGGATGCCGGAGGGTTGTGCCCTGTCCTTAGCTCTCACAGGGAAGCATGCCTTGAAGCCAGCTGTCAACTAGCTGCATACCTATGGCAGGGTCAAGGTAGCAGTATTCTGAGACAGGAGGTTCCCAGATTACCACTCTACTGCACCTGGAGATACCCTCCAGGTCTGCATTGTTAACTTGCGTCTCAGAAGCCTCTGGCAAAAGTCTCTGGTGAAGACGTGGGAAACCTACTCTGCAGGCAGTGTGCAACTGTGAGGGACTGAGGGTGAGCTCAACTCTCAGCAGTAAGATGATTTTGGACAAGGCGTTCAGCTACCTTCTCACATATGGAACTTAGTATGTAGCACCAGTCTACCCCAGGAATTACTGGGAAATCGCTGGATTGAGCTTGGAGGCACTAGTCTTGTGTGCCGGGAGATTCCAGTTACCTCTCCCAACACTTCGGTGAAGCAGCGAGCCTAGGCCTTTTGGAAGCGAAAGGTAGCTGCAGGCAGGAGGTAGGGTTACAGGCCATAAGCTCAACTCTCAGAAGTGTGTATGCATGGGAGGCAGATGTCTGCTACCCACTCGGACATGGGAGTTGGAACCTAGCTACACTCCTATTGAAGAAGGATGTTGGAAATCGCTGTATTCAACTCAGATACACGGGAGTTCAGGCCCAATGCTTACACATGCTTTTCTCACAACCTATCCCAGCCACTAACATAAGGAGGTTAGCAGGTACGTATACAGTCAGGCAGGGTGCGGGAGGGTTCTGCCCTGTCCTCAGCTCTCACAGGGAAGCATGCCTAGAAGCCAGCTCTCAACTAGCTGCATTCTTATGACAGTGTGAAGGTAGCAGTATTCTGAGTAAGCAGGTTCCCAGATTACCACTCTACTGCACCTGGAGATACCCTCCAGGTCTGCATTGTTAACTTGCGTCTCAGAAGCCTCTGGCAAAAGTCTCTGGTGAAGACGTGGGAAACTTACTCTGCAGGCAGTGTGGAACTGTGAGGGACTGAGGGTGAGCTCAACTCTCAGCAGTAAGATGATTTTGGACAAGGCGTTCAGCTACCTTCTCACATATGGAACTTAGTATGTAGCACCAGTCTACCCCAGGAATTACTGGGAAATCGCTGGATTGAGCTTGGAGGCACTAGTCTTGTGTGCCGGGAGATTCCAGTTACCTCTCCCAACACTTCGGTGAAGCAGCGAGCCTAGACCTTTTGGAAGCGAAAGGTAGCTGCAGGCAGGAGGTAGGGTTACAGGCCATAAGCTCAACTCTCCGAAGTGGGTATGCATGGGAGGCAGATGTCTGCTACCCACTCGGACATGCGAGTGGGAACCTAGCTACACTCCTATTGAAGAAGGATGTTGGAAATCGCTGTATTCAACTCAGATACACGTGGGTTCAGGCACAACGATTCCACATGCTTTTCGCACAACCTTTCCCTGCCACTAACCTGAGGACGTTAGCAGCTCCTTCTACAGTCAAGCAGGATGCGGGAGGGTTGTGCCCTGTCCTTAGCTCTCACAGGGAAGCATGCCTTGAAGCCAGCTGTCAACTAGCTGCATTCTTATGGCGGGGTGAAGGTAGCAGTATTCTGAGACAGGAGGTTCCCAGATTACCACTCTACTGGACCTGGAGATACCCTCCAGGTCTGCATTGTTAACTTGCGTCTCAGAAGCCTCTGGCAAACGTCTCTGGTGAAGACGTGCGAAACTCACTCTGCAGGCAGTGTGGAACTGTGAGGGACTGAGGGTGAGCTCAACTCTCAGCAGTAAGATGATTTTGGACAAGGCGTTCAGCTACCTTCTCACATATGGAACTTAGTATGTAGCACCAGTCTACCCCAGGAATTACTGGGAAATCGCTGGATTGAGCTTGGAGGCACTAGTCTTGTGTGCCGGGAGATTCCAGTTACCTCTCCCAACACTTCGGTGAAGCAGCGAGCCTAGGCCTTTTGGAAGCGAAAGGTAGCTGCAGGCAGGAGGTAGGGTTACAGGCCATAAGCTCAACTCTCAGAAGTGTGTATGCATGGGAGGCAGATGTCTGCTACCCACTCGGACATGGGAGTTGGAACCTAGCTACACTCCTATTGAAGAAGGATGTTGGAAATCGCTGTATTCAACTCAGATACACGGGAGTTCAGGCCCAATGCTTACACATGCTTTTCCCACAACCTATCCCATCCACTAACATAAGGAGGTTAGCAGGTATGTCTACAGTCAGGCAGGGTGCGGGAGGGTTCTGCCCTGTCCTCAGCTCTCACAGGGAAGCATGCCTAGAAGCCAGCTCTCAACTAGCTGCATTCTTATGACAGTGTGAAGGTAGCAGTATTCTGAGTAAGCAGGTTCCCAGATTACCACTCTACTGCACCTGGAGATACCCTCCAGGTCTGCATTGTTAACTTGCGTCTCAGAAGCCTCTGGCAAAAGTCTCTGGTGAAGACGTGGGAAACCTACTCTGCAGGCAGTGTGGAACTGTGACGGACTGAGGGTGAGCTCAACTCTCAGCAGTAAGATGATTTTGGACAAGGCGTTCAGCTACCTTCTCACATATGGAACTTAGTATGTAGCACCAGTCTACCCCAGGAATTACTGGGAAATCGCTGGATTGAGCTTGGAGGCACTAGTCTTGTGTGCCGGGAGATTCCAGTTACCTCTCCCAACACTTCGGTGAAGCAGCGAGCCTAGGCCTTTTGGAAGCGAAAGGTAGCTGCAGGCAGGAGGTAGGGTTACAGGCCATAAGCTCAACTCTCAGAAGTGGGTATGCATGGGAGGCAGATGTCTGCTACCCACTCGGACATGCGAGTGGGAACCTAGCTACACTCTGATGAAGAAGGACTTTGGAAATCGCTGTATTCAACTCAGATACACGTGGCTTCAGGCACAACGATTCCACATGCTTTTCGCACAACCTTTCCCTGCCACTAACCTGAGGACGTTAGCAGCTCCTTCTACAGTCAAGCAGGATGCGGGAGGGTTGTGCCCTGTCCTTAGCTCTCACAGGGAAGCATGCCTTGAAGCCAGCTGTCAACTAGCTGCATTCTTATGGCGGCGTGAAGGTAGCAGTATTCTGAGAGAGGAGGTTCCCAGATTACCACTCTACTGCACCTGGAGATACCCTCCAGGTCTGCATTGTTAACTTGCGTCTCAGAAGCCTCTGGCAAACGTCTCTGGTGAAGACGTGCGAAACTCACTCTGCAGGCAGTGTGGAACTGTGAGGGACTGAGGGTGAGCTCAACTCTCAGCAGTAAGATGATTTTGGACAAGGCGTTCAGCTACCTTCTCACATATGGAACTTAGTATGTAGCACCACTCTACCCCAGGAATTACTGGGAAATCGCTGGATTGAGCTTGGAGGCACTAGTCTTGTGTGCCGGGAGATTCCAGTTACCTCTCCGAACACTTCGGTGAAGCAGCGAGCCTAGGCCTTTTGGAAGCGAAAGGTAGCTGCAGGCAGGAGGTAGGGTTACAGGCCATAAGCTCAACTCTCAGAAGTGGGTATGCATGGGAGGCAGATGTCTGCTACCCACTCGGACATGCGAGTGGGAACCTAGCTACACTCTGATGAAGAAGGACTTTGGAAATCGCTGTATTCAACTCAGATACACGTGGCTTCAGGCACAACGATTCCACATGCTTTTCGCACAACCTTTCCCTGCCACTAACCTGAGGACGTTAGCAGCTCCTTCTACAGTCAAGCAGGATGCGGGAGGGTTGTGCCCTGTCCTTAGCTCTCACAGGGAAGCATGCCTTGAAGCCAGCTGTCAACTAGCTGCATTCTTATGGCGGGGTGAAGGTAGCAGTATTCTGAGACAGGAGGTTCCCAGATTACCACTCTACTGCACCTGGAGATACCCTCCAGGTCTGCATTGTTAACTTGCGTCTCAGAAGCCTCTGGCAAACGTCTCTGGTGAAGACGTGCGAAACTCACTCTGCAGGCAGTGTGGAACTGTGAGGGACTGAGGGTGAGCTCAACTCTCAGCAGTAAGATGATTTTGGACAAGGCGTTCAGCTACCTTCTCACATATGGAACTTAGTATGTAGCACCAGTCTACCCCAGGAATTACTGGGAAATCGCTGGATTGAGCTTGGAGGCACTAGTCTTGTGTGCCGGGAGATTCCAGTTACCTCTCCCAACACTTCGGTGAAGCAGCGAGCCTAGGCCTTTTGGAAGCGAAAGGTAGCTGCAGGCAGGAGGTAGGGTTACAGGCCATAAGCTCAACTCTCAGAAGTGGGTATGCATGGGAGGCAGATGTCTGCTACCCACTCGGACATGCGAGTGGGAACCTAGCTACACTCTGATGAAGAAGGACTTTGGAAATCGCTGTATTCAACTCAGATACACGTGGCTTCAGGCACAACGATTCCACATGCTTTTCGCACAACCTTTCCCTGCCACTAACCTGAGGACGTTAGCAGCTCCTTCTACAGTCAAGCAGGATGCGGGAGGGTTGTGCCCTGTCCTTAGCTCTCACAGGGAAGCATGCCTTGAAGCCAGCTGTCAACTAGCTGCATTCTTATGGCGGGGTGAAGGTAGCAGTATTCTCAGACAGGAGGTTCCCAGATTACCACTCTACTGCACCTGGAGATACCCTCCAGGTCTGCATTGTTAACTTGCGTCTCAGAAGCCTCTGGCAAACGTCTCTGGTGAAGACGTGCGAAACTCACTCTGCAGGCAGTGTGGAACTGTGAGGGACTGAGGGTGAGCTCAACTCTCAGCAGTAAGATGATTTTGGACAAGGCGTTCAGCTACCTTCTCATATATGGAACTTAGTATGTAGCACCAGTCTACCCCAGGAATTACTGGGAAATCGCTGGATTGAGCTTGGAGGCACTAGTCTTGTGTGCCGGGAGATTCCAGTTACCTCTCCCAACACTTCGGTGAAGCAGCGAGCCTAGGCCTTTTGGAAGCGAAAGGTAGCTGCAGGCAGGAGGTAGGGTTACAGGCCATAAGCTCAACTCTCAGAAGTGTGTATGCATGGGAGGCAGATGTCTGCTACCCACTCGGACATGGGAGTTGGAACCTAGCTACACTCCTATTGAAGAAGGATGTTGGAAATCGCTGTATTCAACTCAGATACACGTGGCTTCAGGCACAACGATTCCACATGCTTTTCTCACCTTTCCCTGCCCCTAACATGAGGACGTTAGCAGCTCCTTCTACAGTCAAGCAGGATGCGGGAGGGTTGTGCCCTGTCCTTAGCTCTCACAGGGAAGCATGCCTTGAAGCCACTGTCAACTAGCTGCATACCTATGGCAGGGTCAAGGTAGCAGTATTCTGAGACAGGAGGTTCCCAGATTACCACTCTACTGCACCTGGAGATACCCTCCAGGTCTGCATTGTTAACTTGCGTCTCAGAAGCCTCTGGCAAACGTCTCTGCTGAAGACGTGCGAAACTCACTCTGCAGGCAGTGTGGAACTGTGAGGGACTGAGTGTGAGCACAACTCTCAGAAGTAAGATGTTTTTGGACAAGGCGTTCAACTACCTACTCACGTATGGAACTTAGTATGTAGCACCAGTCTACCCCAGGAATTACTGGGAAATCGCTTGATTGAGCTTGGAGGCACTCGTCTTGTGTGCCGGGAGATTCCAATTACCTCTCCCAACACTTGCGTCAAGCAGCGAGTCTAGGCCTTTTGGAAGCGGAAGATAGCGGCAGGCACGATGTAGGGTTACAGGCCATAAGCTCAACTCTCAGAAGTGTGTATGCATGGGAGGCAGATGTCTGTTACCCACTCGGACATGGGAGTTGGAACCTAGCTACACTCCTATTGAAGAAGGATGTTGGAAATCGCTGTATTCAACTCAGATACACGGGAGTTCAGGCCCAATGCTTACACATGCTTTTCCCACAACCTATCCCAGCCACTAACATAAGGAGGTTAGCAGGTATGTCTACAGTCAGGCAGGATGCGGGAGGGTTCTGCCCTGTCCTCAGCTGTCACAGGGAAGCATGCCTAGAAGCCAGCTCTCAACTAGCTACATTCTTATGACAGTGTGAAGGTAGCAGTATTCTGAGTCAGGAGGTTCCCAGATTACCACTCTACTGGACCTGGAGAAACCCTCCAGGTCTGCATTGTTAACTTGCGTCTCAGAAGCCTCTGGCAAAAGTCTCTGGTGAAGACGTGGGAAACCTACTCTGCAGGCAGTGTGGAACTGTGAGGGACTGAGGGTGAGCTCAACTCTCAGCAGTAAGATGATTTTGGACAAGGCGTTCAGCTACCTTCTCACATATGGAACTTAGTATGTAGCACCAGTCTACCCCAGGAATTACTGGGAAATCGCTGGATGGAGCTTGGAGGCACTAGTCTTGTGTGCCGGGAGATTCCAGTTACCTCTCCCAACACTTCGGTGAAGCAGCGAGCCTAGGCCTTTTGGAAGCGAAAGGTAGCTGCAGGCAGGAGGTAGGGTTACAGGCCATAAGCTCAACACTCAGAAGTGGGTATGCATGGGAGGCAGATGTCTGCTACCCACTCGGACATGCGAGTGGGAACCTAGCTACACTCTGATGAAGAAGGACTTTGGAAATCGCTGTATTCAACTCAGATACACGTGGCTTCAGGCACAACGATTCCACATGCTTTTCGCACAACCTTTCCCTGCCACTAACCTGAGGACGTTAGCAGCTCCTTCTACAGTCAACAGGATGCGGGAGGGTTGTGCCCTGTCCTTAGCTCTCACAGGGAAGCATGCCTTGAAGCCAGCTGTCAACTAGCTGCATTCTTATGGCGGGGTGAAGGTAGCAGTATTCTGAGACAGGAGGTTCCCAGATTACCACTCTACTGCACCTGGAGATACCCTCCAGGTCTGCATTGTTAACTTGCGTCTCAGAAGCCTCTGGCAATCGTCTCTGGTGAAGACGTGCGAAACTCACTCTGCAGGCAGTGTGGAACTGTGAGGGACTGAGGGTGAGCTCAACTCTCAGCAGTAAGATGATTTTGGACAAGGCGTTCAGCTACCTTCTCACATATGGAACTTAGTATGTAGCACCAGTCTACCCCAGGAATTACTGGGAAATCTCTGGATTGAGCTTGGAGGCACTAGTCTTGTGTGCCGGGAGATTCCAGTTACCTCTCCCAACACTTCGGTGAAGCAGCGAGCCTAGGCCTTTTGGAAGCGAAAGGTAGCTGCAGGCAGGAGGTAGGGTTACAGGCCATAAGCTCAACTCTCAGAAGTGTGTATGCATGGGAGGCAGATGTCTGCTACCCACTCGGACATGGGAGTTGGAACCTAGCTACACTCCTATTGAAGAAGGATGTTGGAAATCGCTGTATTCAACTCAGATACACGTGGCTTCAGGCACAACGATTCCACATGCTTTTCTCACCTTTCCCTGCCCCTAACATGAGGACGTTAGCAGCTCCTTCTACAGTCAAGCAGGATGCGGGAGGGTTGTGCCCTGTCCTTAGCTCTCACAGGGAAGCATGCCTTGCAGCCAGCTGTCAACTAGCTGCATACCTATGGCAGGGTCAAGGTAGCAGTATTCTGAGACAGGAGGTTCCCAGATTACCACTCTACTGCACCTGGAGATACCCTCCAGGTCTGCATTGTTAACTTGCGTCTCAGAGGCCTCTGGCAAACGTCTCTGCTGAAGACGTGCGAAACTCACTCTGCAGGCAGTGTGGAACTGTGAGGGACTGAGTGTGAGCACAACTCTCAGAAGTAAGATGTTTTTGGACAAGGCGTTCAACTACCTACTCACGTATGGAACTTAGTATGTAGCACCAGTCTACCCCAGGAATTACTGGGAAATCGCTTGATTGAGCTTGGAGGCACTCGTCTTGTGTGCCGGGAGATTCCAATTACCTCTCCCAACACTTGCGTCAAGCAGCGAGTCTAGGCCTTTTGGAAGCGGAAGATAGCGGCAGGCACGATGTAGGGTTACAGGCCATAAGCTCAACTCTCAGAAGTGTGTATGCATGGGAGGCAGATGTCTGTTACCCACTCGGACATGGGAGTTGGAACCTAGCTACACTACTATTGAAGAAGGATGTTGGAAATCGCTGTATTCAACTCAGATACACGGGAGTTCAGGCCCAATGCTTACACATGCTTTTCCCACAACCTATCCCAGCCACTAACATAAGGAGGTTAGCAGGTACGTCTACAGTCAGGCAGGATGCGGGAGGGTTCTGCCCTGTCCTCAGCTGTCACAGGGAAGCATGCCTAGAAGCCAGCTCTCAACTAGCTGCATTCTTATGACAGTGTGAAGGTAGCAGTATTCTGAGTCAGGAGGTTCCCAGATTACCACTCTACTGGACCTGGAGAAACCCTCCAGGTCTGCATTGTTAACTTGCGTCTCAGAAGCCTCTGGCAAAAGTCTCTGGTGAAGACGTGGGAAACCTACTCTGCAGGCAGTGTGGAACTGTGAGGGACTGAGGGTGAGCTCAACTCTCAGCAGTAAGATGATTTTGGACAAGGCGTTCAGCTACCTTCTCACATATGGAACTTAGTATGTAGCACCAGTCTACCCCAGGAATTACTGGGAAATCGCTGGATTGAGCTTGGAGGCACTAGTCTTGTGTGCCGGGAGATTCCAGTTACCTCTCCCAACACTTCGGTGAAGCAGCGAGCCTAGGCCTTTTGGAAGCGAAAGGTAGCTGCAGGCAGGAGGTAGGGTTACAGGCCATAAGCTCAACACTCAGAAGTGGGTATGCATGGGAGGCAGATGTCTGCTACCCACTCGGACATGCGAGTGGGAACCTAGCTACACTCTGATGAAGAAGGACTTTGGAAATCGCTGTATTCAACTCAGATACACGTGGCTTCAGGCACAACGATTCCACATGCTTTTCGCACAACCTTTCCCTGCCACTAACCTGAGGACGTTAGCAGCTCCTTCTACAGTCAAGCAGGATGCGGGAGGGTTGTGCCCTGTCCTTAGCTCTCACAGGGAAGCATGCCTTGAAGCCAGCTGTCAACTAGCTGCATTCTTATGGCGGGGTGAAGGTAGCAGTATTCTGAGACAGGAGGTTCCCAGATTACCACTCTACTGCACCTGGAGATACCCTCCAGGTCTGCATTGTTAACTTGCGTCTCAGAAGCCTCTGGCAATCGTCTCTGGTGAAGACGTGCGAAACTCACTCTGCAGGCAGTGTGGAACTGTGAGGGACTGAGGGTGAGCTCAACTCTCAGCAGTAAGATGATTTTGGACAAGGCGTTCAGCTACCTTCTCACATATGGAACTTAGTATGTAGCACCAGTCTACCCCAGGAATTACTGGGAAATCGCTGGATTGAGCTTGGAGGCACTAGTCTTGTGTGCCGGGAGATTCCAGTTACCTCTCCCAACACTTCGGTGAAGCAGCGAGCCTAGGCCTTTTGGAAGCGAAAGGTAGCTGCAGGCAGGAGGTAGGGTTACAGGCCATAAGCTCAACTCTCAGAAGTGGGTATGCATGGGAGGCAGATGTCTGCTACCCACTCGGACATGGGAGTTGGAACCTAGCTACACTCCTATTGAAGAAGGATGTTGGAAATCGCTGTATTCAACTCAGATACACGGGAGTTCAGGACCAATGCTTACACATGCTTTTCCCACAACCTATCCCAGCCACTAACATAAGGAGGTTAGCAGGTACGTCTACAGTCAGGCAGGGTGCGGGAGGGTTCTGCCCTTTCCTCAGCTCTCACAGGGAAGCATGCCTAGAAGCCAGCTCTCAACTAGCTGCATTCTTATGACAGTGTGAAGGTAGCAGTATTCTGAGTAAGCAGGTTCCCAGATTACCACTCTACTGCACCTGGAGATACCCTCCAGGTCTGCATTGTTAACTTGCGTCTCAGAAGCCTCTGGCAAAAGTCTCTGGTGAAGACGTGGGAAACCTACTCTGCAGGCAGTGTGGAACTGTGAGGGACTGAGGGTGAGCTCAACTCTCAGCAGTAAGATGATTTTGGACAAGGCGTTCAGCTACCTTCTCACATATGGAACTTAGTATGTAGCACCAGTCTACCCCAGGAATTACTGGGAAATCGCTGGATTGAGCTTGGTGGCACTAGTCTTGTGTGCCGGAGATTCCAGTTACCTCTCCCAACACTTCGGTGAAGCAGCGAGCCTAGGCCTTTTGGAAGCGAAAGGTAGCTACAGGCAGGAGGTAGGCTTACAGGCCATAAGCTCAACTCTCAGAAGTGTGTATACATGGGAGGCAGATGTCTGCTACCCACTCGGACATGCGAGTGGGAACCTAGCTACACTCTGATGAAGAAGGACTTTGGAAATCGCTGTATTCAACTCAGATACACGTGGGTTCAGGCACAACGATTCCACATGCTTTTCTCACAACGTTTCCCTGCCACTAACATGAGGACGTTAGCAGCGCCTTCTACAGTCAAGCAGGATGCGGGAGGGTTGTGCCCTGTCCTTAGCTCTCACAGGGAAGCAGGCCTTGAAGCCAGCTGTCAACTAGCTGCATTCTTATGGCAGGGTGAAGGTAGCAGGATTCTGAGACAGGAGGTTCACAGGTTACCACTCTACTGGACCTGGAGATACCCTCCAGATCTGCATTGTTAACTTGCGTCTCAGAAGCCTCTGGCAAACGTCTCTGGTGAAGACGTGCGAAACTCACTCTGCAGGCAGTGTGGAACTGTGAGGGACTGAGGGTGAGCTCAACTCTCAGAAGTAAGATGTTTTTGGACAAGGCGTTCAACTACATACTCACGTATGGAACTTAGTATGTAGCACCAGTCTACCCCAGGAATTACTAGGAAATCGCTTGATTGAGCTTGGAGGCACTAGTCTTGTGTGCCGGGAGATTCCAGTTACCTCTCCCAACACTTGCGTCAAGCAGCGAGCCTAGGCCTTTTGGAAGCGAAAGGTAGCGGCAGGCAGGATGTAGGGTTACAGGCCATAAGCTCAACTCTCAGAAGTGTGTATGCATGGGAGGCAGATGTCTGCTACCCACTCGGACATGGGAGTTGGAACCTAGCTACACTCCTATTGAAGAAGGATGTTGGAAATCGCTGTATTCAACTCAGATACACGGGAGTTCAGGCCCAATGCTTACACATGCTTTTCCCGCAACCCATCCCAGCCACTAACATAAGGAGGTTAGCAGGTACGTCTACAGTCAGGCAGGATGCGGGAGGGTTCTGCCCTGTCCTCAGCTCTCACAGGGAAGCTTGCCTAGAAGCCAGCTCTCAACTAGCTGCATTCTTATGACAGTGTGAAGGTAGCAGTATTCTGAGTAAGGAGGTTCCCAGATTACCACTCTACTGCACCTGGAGATACCGTCCAGGTGTGCATTGTTAACTTGCGTCTCAGAAGCCTCTGGCAAAAGTCTCTGGTGAAGACGTGGGAAACTCACTCTGCAGGCAGTGTGGAACTGTGAGGGACTGAGGGTGAGCTCAACTCTCAGCAGTAAGATGATTTTGGACAAGGCGTTCAGCTACCTTCTCACATATGGAACTTAGTATGTAGCACCAGTCTACCCCAGGAATTACTGGGAAATCGCTGGATTGAGCTTGGTGGCACTAGTCTTGTGTGCCGGGAGATTCCAGTTACCTCTCCCAACACTTCGGTGAAGCAGCGAGCCTAGGCCTTTTGGAAGCGAAAGGTAGCTACAGGCAGGAGGTAGGCTTACAGGCCATAAGCTCAACTCTCAGAAGTGTGTATACATGGGAGGCAGATGTCTGCTACCCACTCGGACATGCGAGTGGGAACCTAGCTACACTCTGATGAAGAAGGACTTTGGAAATCGCTGTATTCAACTCAGATACACGTGGGTTCAGGCACAACGATTCCACATGCTTTTCTAACAACGTTTCCCTGCCACTAACATGAGGACGTTAGCAGCTCCTTCTACAGTCAAGCAGGATGCGGGAGGGTTGTGCCCTGTCCTTAGCTCTCACAGGGAAGCAGGCCTTGAAGCCAGCTGTCAACTAGCTGCATTCTTATGGCAGGGTGAAGGTAGCAGTATTCTGAGACAGGAGGTTCCCAGGTTACCACTCTACTGGACCTGGAGATACCCTCCAAGTCTGCATTGTTAACTTGCGTCTCAGAAGCCTCTGGCAAACGTCTCTGGTGAAGACGTGCGAAACTCACTCTGCAGGCAGTGTGGAACTGTGAGGGACTGAGGGTGAGCTCAACTCTCAGAAGTAAGATGTTTTTGGACAAGGCGTTCAACTACCTACTCACGTATGGAACTTAGTATGTAGCACCAGTCTACCCCAGGAATTACTAGGAAATCGCTTGATTGAGCTTGGAGGCACTCGTCTTGTGTGCCGGGAGATTCCAGTTACCTCTCCCAACACTTGCGTCAAGCAGCGAGCCTAGGCCTTTTGGAAGCGAAAGGTAGCGGCAGGCAGGATGTAGGGTTACAGGCCATAAGCTCAACTCTCAGAAGTGTGTATGCATGGGAGGCAGATGTCTGCTGCCCACTCGGACATGGGAGTAGGAACCTAGCTACACTCCTATTGAAGAAGGATGTTGGAAATCGCTGTATTCAACTCAGATACACGGGAGTTCAGGCCCAATGCTTACACATGCTTTTCCCGCAACCCATCCCAGCCACTAACATAAGGAGGTTAGCAGGTACGTCTACAGTCAGGCAGGATGCGGGAGGGTTCTGCCCTGTCCTCAGCTCTCACAGGGAAGCTTGCCTAGAAGCCAGCTCTCAACTAGCTGCATTCTTATGACAGTGTGAAGGTAGCAGTATTCTGAGTAAGGAGGTTCCCAGATTACCACTCTACTGCACCTGGAGATACCGTCCAGGTGTGCATTGTTAACTTGCGTCTCAGAAGCCTCTGGCAGAAGTCTCTGGTGAAGACGTGGGAAACTCACTCTGCAGGCAGTGTGGAACTGTGAGGGACTGAGGGTGAGCTCAACTCTCAGCAGTAAGATGATTTTGGACAAGGCGTTCAGCTACCTTCTCACATATGGAACTTAGTATGTAGCACCAGTCTACCCCAGGAATTACTGGGAAATCGCTGGATTGAGCTTGGTGGCACTAGTCTTGTGTGCCGGGAGATTCCAGTTACCTCTCCCAACACTTCGGTGAAGCAGCGAGCCTAGGCCTTTTGGAAGCGAAAGGTAGCTGCAGGCAGGAGGTAGGCTTACAGGCCATAAGCTCAACTCTCAGAAGTGTGTATACGTGGGAGGCAGATGTCTGCTACCCACTCGGACATGCGAGTGGGAACCTAGCTACACTCTGATGAAGAAGGACTTTGGAAATCGCTGTATTCAACTCAGATACACGTGGGTTCAGGCACAACGATTCCACATGCTTTTCTAACAACGTTTCCCTGCCACTAACATGAGGACGTTAGCAGCTCCTTCTACAGTCAAGCAGGATGCGGGAGGGTTGTGCCCTGTCCTTAGCTCTCACAGGGAAGCAGGCCTTGAAGCCAGCTGTCAACTAGCTGCATTCTTATGGCAGGGTGAAGGTAGCAGTATTCTGAGACAGGAGGTTCCCAGGTTACCACTCTACTGGACCTGGAGATACCCTCCAAGTCTGCATTGTTAACTTGCGTCTCAGAAGCCTCTGGCAAACGTCTCTGGTGAAGACGTGCGAAACTCACTCTGCAGGCAGTGTGGAACTGTGAGGGACTGAGGGTGAGCTCAACTCTCAGAAGTAAGATGTTTTTGGACAAGGCGTTCAACTACCTACTCACGTATGGAACTTAGTATGTAGCACCAGTCTACCCCAGGAATTACTAGGAAATCGCTTGATTGAGCTTGGAGGCACTCGTCTTGTGTGCCGGGAGATTCCAGTTACCTCTCCCAACACTTGCGTCAAGCAGCGAGCCTAGGCCTTTTGGAAGCGAAAGGTAGCGGCAGGCAGGATGTAGGGTTGCAGGCCATAAGCTCAACTCTCAGAAGTGTGTATGCATGGGAGGCAGATGTCTGCTGCCCACTCGGACATGGGAGTAGGAACCTAGCTACACTCCTATTGAAGAAGGATGTTGGAAATCGCTGTATTCAACTCAGATACACGGGTGTTCAGGCCCAATGCTTACACATGCTTTTCCCGCAACCCATCCCAGCCACTAACATAAGGAGGTTAGCAGGTACGTCTACAGTCAGGCAGGATGCGGGAGGGTTCTGCCCTGTCCTCAGCTCTCACAGGTAAGCTTGCCTAGAAGCCAGCTCTCAACTAGCTGCATTCTTATGACAGTGTGAAGGTAGCAGTATTCTGAGTAAGGAGGTTCCCAGATTACCACTCTACTGCACCTGGAGATACCGTCCAGGTGTGCATTGTTAACTTGCGTCTCAGAAGCCTCTGGCAAAAGTCTCTGGTGAAGACGTGGGAAACTCACTCTGCAGGCAGTGTGGAACTGTGAGGGACTGAGGGTGAGCTCAACTCTCAGCAGTAAGATGATTTTGGACAAGGCGTTCAGCTACCTTCTCACATATGGAACTTAGTATGTAGCACCAGTCTACCCCAGGAATTACTGGGAAATCGCTGGATTGAGCTTTGTGGCACTAGTCTTGTGTGCCGGGAGATTCCAGTTACCTCTCCGAACACTTCGATGAAGCAGCGAGCCTAGGCCTTTTGGAAGCGAAAGGTAGCTACAGGCAGGAGGTAGGCTTACAGGCCATAAGCTCAACTCTCAGAAGTGTGTATACATGGGAGGCAGATGTCTGCTACCCACTCGGACATGCGAGTGGGAACCTAGCTACACTCTGATGAAGAAGGACTTTGGAAATCGCTGTATTCAACTCAGATACACGTGGGTTCAGGCACAACGATTCCACATGCTTTTCTCACAACGTTTCCCTGCCACTAACATGAGGACGTTAGCAGCTCCTTCTACAGTCAAGCAGGATGCGGGAGGGTTGTGCCCTGTCCTTAGCTCTCACAGGGAAGCAGGCCTTGAAGCCAGCTGTCAACTAGCTGCATTCTTATGGCAGGGTGAAGGTAGCAGGATTCTGAGACAGGAGGTTCCCAGGTTACCACTCTACTGGACCTGGAGATACCCTCCAGGTCTGCATTGTTAACTTGCGTCTCAGAAGCCTCTGGCAAACGTCTCTGGTGAAGACGTGCGAAACTCACTCTGCAGGCAGTGTGGAACTGTGAGGGACTGAGGGTGAGCTCAACTCTCAGAAGTAAGATGTTTTTGGACAAGGCGTTCAACTACATACTCACGTATGGAACTTAGTATGTAGCACCAGTCTACCCCAGGAATTACTAGGAAATCGCTTGATTGAGCTTGGAGGCACTCGTCTTGTGTGCCGGGAGATTCCAGTTACCTCTCCCAACACTTGCGTCAAGCAGCGAGCCTAGGCCTTTTGGAAGCGAAAGGTAGCGGCAGGCAGGATGTAGGGTTACAGGCCATAAGCTCAACTCTCAGAAGTGTGTATGCATGGGAGGCAGATGTCTGCTACCCACTCGGACATGGGAGTTGGAACCTAGCTACACTCCTATTGAAGAAGGATGTTGGAAATCGCTGTATTCAACTCAGATACACGGGAGTTCAGGCCCAATGCTTACACATGCTTTTCCCGCAACCCATCCCAGCCACTAACATAAGGAGGTTAGCAGGTACGTCTACAGTCAGGCAGGATGCGGGAGGGTTCTGCCCTGTCCTCAGCTCTCACAGGGAAGCTTGCCTAGAAGCCAGCTCTCAACTAGCTGCATTCTTATGACAGTGTGAAGGTAGCAGTATTCTGAGTAAGGAGGTTCCCAGATTACCACTCTACTGCACCTGGAGATACCGTCCAGGTGTGCATTGTTAACTTGCGTCTCAGAAGCCTCTGGCAAAAGTCTCTGGTGAAGACGTGGGAAACTCACTCTGCAGGCAGTGTGGAACTGTGAGGGACTGAGGGTGAGCTCAACTCTCAGCAGTAAGATGATTTTGGACAAGGCGTTCAGCTACCTTCTCACATATGGAACTTAGTATGTAGCACCAGTCTACCCCAGGAATTACTGGGAAATCGCTGGATTGAGCTTGGTGGCACTAGTCTTGTGTGCCGGGAGATTCCAGTTACCTCTCCCAACACTTCGGTGAAGCAGCGAGCCTAGGCCTTTTGGAAGCGAAAGGTAGCTGCAGGCAGGAGGTAGGCTTACAGGCCATAAGCTCAACTCTCAGAAGTGTGTATACATGGGAGGCAGATGTCTGCTACCCACTCGGACATGCGAGTGGGAACCTAGCTACACTCTGATGAAGAAGGACTTTGGAAATCGCTGTATTCAACTCAGATACACGTGGGTTCAGGCACAACGATTCCACATGCTTTTCTCACAACGTTTCCCTGCCACTAACATGAGGACGTTAGCAGCGCCTTCTACAGTCAAGCAGGATGCGGGAGGGTTGTGCCCTGTCCTTAGCTCTCACAGGGAAGCAGGCCTTGAAGCCAGCTGTCAACAAGCTGCATTCTTATGGCAGGGTGAAGGTAGCAGGATTCTGAGACAGGAGGTTCCCAGGTTACCACTCTACTGGACCTGGAGATACCCTCCAGGTCTGCATTGTTAACTTGCGTCTCAGAAGCCTCTGGCAAACGTCTCTGGTGAAGACGTGCGAAACTCACTCTGCAGGCAGTGTGGAACTGTGAGGGACTGAGGGTGAGCTCAACTCTCAGAAGTAAGATGTTTTTGGACAAGGCGTTCAACTACATACTCACGTATGGAACTTAGTATGTAGCACCAGTCTACCCCAGGAATTACTAGGAAATCGCTTGATTGAGCTTGGAGGCACTCGTCTTGTGTGCCGGGAGATTCCAGTTACCTCTCCCAACACTTGCGTCAAGCAGCGAGCCTAGGCCTTTTGGAAGCGAAAGGTAGCGGCAGGCAGGATGTAGGGTTACAGGCCATAAGCTCAACTCTCAGAAGTGTGTATGCATGGGAGGCAGATGTCTGCTGCCCACTCGGACATGGGAGTAAGAACCTAGCTACACTCCTATTGAAGAAGGATGTTGGAAATCGCTGTATTCAACTCAGATACACGGGAGTTCAGGCCCAATGCTTACACATGCTTTTCCCGCAACCCATCCCAGCCACTAACATAAGGAGGTTAGCAGGTACGTCTACAGTCAGGCAGGATGCGGGAGGGTTCTGCCCTGTCCTCAGCTCTCACAGGGAAGCTTGCCTAGAAGCCAGCTCTCAACTAGCTGCATTCTTATGACAGTGTGAAGGTAGCAGTATTCTGAGTAAGGAGGTTCCCAGATTACCACTCTACTGCACCTGGAGATACCGTCCAGGTGTGCAATGTTAACTTGCGTCTCAGAAGCCTCTGGCAAAAGTCTCTGGTGAAGACGTGGGAAACTCACTCTGCAGGCAGTGTGGAACTGTGAGGGACTGAGGGTGAGCTCAACTCTCAGCAGTAAGATGATTTTGGACAAGGCGTTCAGCTACCTTCTCACATATGGAACTTAGTATGTAGCACCAGTCTACCCCAGGAATTACTGGGAAATCGCTGGATTGAGCTTTGTGGCACTAGTCTTGTGTGCCGGGAGATTCCAGTTACCTCTCCGAACACTTCGATGAAGCAGCGAGCCTAGGCCTTTTGGAAGCGAAAGGTAGCTGCAGGCAGGAGGTAGGCTTACAGGCCATAAGCTCAACTCTCAGAAGTGTGTATACATGGGAGGCAGATGTCTGCTACCCACTCGGACATGCGAGTGGGAACCTAGCTACACTCTGATGAAGAAGGACTTTGGAAATCGCTGTATTCAACTCAGATACACGTGGGTTCAGGCACAACGATTCCACATGCTTTTCTCACAACGTTTCCCTGCCACTAACATGAGGACGTTAGCAGCGCCTTCTACAGTCAAGCAGGATGCGGGAGGGTTGTGCCCTGTCCTTAGCTCTCACAGGGAAGCAGGCCTTGAAGCCAGCTGTCAACAAGCTGCATTCTTATGGCAGGGTGAAGGTAGCAGGATTCTGAGACAGGAGGTTCCCAGGTTACCACTCTACTGGACCTGGAGATACCCTCCAGGTCTGCATTGTTAACTTGCGTCTCAGAAGCCTCTGGCAAACGTCTCTGGTGAAGACGTGCGAAACTCACTCTGCAGGCAGTGTGGAACTGTGAGGGACTGAGGGTGAGCTCAACTCTGAGAAGTAAGATGTTTTTGGACAAGGCGTTCAACTACATACTCACGTATGGAACTTAGTATGTAGCACCAGTCTACCCCAGGAATTACTAGGAAATCGCTTGATTGAGCTTGGAGGCACTCGTCTTGTGTGCCGGGAGATTCCAGTTACCTCTCCCAACACTTGCGTCAAGCAGCGAGCCTAGGCCTTTTGGAAGCGAAAGGTAGCGGCAGGCAGGATGTAGGGTTACAGGCCATAAGCTCAACTCTCAGAAGTGTGTATGCATGGGAGGCAGATGTCTGCTACCCACTCGGACATGGGAGTTGGAACCTAGCTACACTCCTATTGAAGAAGGATGTTGGAAATCGCTGTATTCAACTCAGATACACGGGAGTTCAGGCCCAATGCTTACACATGCTTTTCCCGCAACCCATCCCAGCCACTAACATAAGGAGGTTAGCAGGTACGTCTACAGTCAGGCAGGATGCGGGAGGGTTCTGCCCTGTCCTCAGCTCTCACAGGGAAGCTTGCCTAGAAGCCAGCTCTCAACTAGCTGCATTCTTATGACAGTGTGAAGGTAGCAGTATTCTGAGTAAGGAGGTTCCCAGATTACCACTCTACTGCACCTGGAGATACCGTCCAGGTGTGCATTGTTAACTTGCGTCTCAGAAGCCTCTGGCAAAAGTCTCTGGTGAAGACGTGGGAAACTCACTCTGCAGGCAGTGTGGAACTGTGAGGGACTGAGGGTGAGCTCAACTCTCAGCAGTAAGATGATTTTGGACAAGGCGTTCAGCTACCTTCTCACATATGGAACTTAGTATGTAGCACCAGTCTACCCCGGGAATTACTGGGAAATCGCTGGATTGAGCTTGGTGGCACTAGTCTTGTGTGCCGGGAGATTCCAGTTACCTCTCCCAACACTTCGGTGAAGCAGCGAGCCTAGGCCTTTTGGAAGCGAAAGGTAGCTGCAGGCAGGAGGTAGGCTTACAGGCCATAAGCTCAACTCTCAGAAGTGTGTATACATGGGAGGCAGATGTCTGCTACCCACTCGGACATGCGAGTGGGAACCTAGCTACACTCTGATGAAGAAGGACTTTGGAAATCGCTGTATTCAACTCAGATACACGTGGCTTCAGGCACAACGATTCCACATGCTTTTCTCACAACGTTTCCCTGCCACTAACATGAGGATGTTAGCAGCTCCTTCTACAGTCAAGCAGGATGCGGGAGGGTTGTGCCCTGTCCTTAGCTCTCACAGGGAAGCAGGCCTTGAAGCCAGCTGTCAACTAGCTGCATTCTTATGGCAGGGTGAAGGTAGCAGTATTCTGAGACAGGAGGTTCCCAGGTTACCACTCTACTGGACCTGGAGATACCCTCCAATTCTGCATTGTTAACTTGCGTCTCAGAAGCCTCTGGCAAACGTCTCTGGTGAAGACGTGCGAAACTCACTCTGCAGGCAGTGTGGAACTGTGAGGGACTGAGGCTGAGCTCAACTCTCAGAAGTAAGATGTTTTTGGACAAGGCGTTCAACTACATACTCACGTATGGAACTTAGTATGTAGCACCAGTCTACCCCAGGAATTACTAGGAAATCGCTTGATTGAGCTTGGAGGCACTCGTCTTGTGTGCCGGGAGATTCCAGTTACCTCTCCCAACACTTGCGTCAAGCAGCGAGCCTAGGCCTTTTGGAAGCGAAAGGTAGCGGCAGGCAGGATGTAGGGTTACAGGCCATAAGCTCAACTCTCAGAAGTGTGTATGCATGGGAGGCAGATGTCTGCTACCCACTCGGACATGGGAGTAGGAACCTAGCTACACTCCTATTGAAGAAGGATGTTGGAAATCGCTGTATTCAACTCAGATACACGGGAGTTCAGGCCCAATGCTTACACATGCTTTTCCCGCAACCCATCCCAGCCACTAACATAAGGAGGTTAGCAGGTACGTCTACAGTCAGGCAGGATGCGGGAGGGTTCTGCCCTGTCCTCAGCTCTCACAGGGAAGCTTGCCTAGAAGCCAGCTCTCAACTAGCTGCATTCTTATGACAGTGTGAAGGTAGCAGTATTCTGAGTAAGGAGGTTCCCAGATTACCACTCTACTGCACCTGGAGATACCGTCCAGGTGTGCATTGTTAACTTGCGTCTCAGAAGCCTCTGGCAAAAGTCTCTGGTGAAGACGTGGGAAACTCACTCTGCAGGCAGTGTGGAACTGTGAGGGACTGAGGGTGAGCTCAACTCTCAGCAGTAAGATGATTTTGGACAAGGCGTTCAGCTACCTTCTCACATATGGAACTTAGTATGTAGCACCAGTCTACCCCAGGAATTACTGGGAAATCGCTGGATTGAGCTTGGTGGCACTAGTCTTGTGTGCCGGGAGATTTCAGTTACCTCTCCCAACACTTCGGTGAAGCAGCGAGCCTAGGCCTTTTGGAAGCGAAAGGTAGCTGCAGGCAGGAGGTAGGCTTACAGGCCATAAGCTCAACTCTCAGAAGTGTGTATACATGGGAGGCAGATGTCTGCTACCCACTCGGACATGCGAGTGGGAACCTAGCTACACTCTGATGAAGAAGGACTTTGGAAATCGCTGTATTCAACTCAGATACACGTGGGTTCAGGCACAACGATTCCACATGCTTTTCTCACAACGTTTCCCTGCCACTAACATGAGGACGTTAGCAGCGCCTTCTACAGTCAAGCAGGATGCGGGAGGGTTGTGCCCTGTCCTTAGCTCTCACAGGGAAGCAGGCCTTGAAGCCAGCTGTCAACTAGCTGCATTCTTATGGCAGGGTGAAGGTAGCAGGATTCTGAGACAGGAGGTTCCCAGGTTACCACTCTACTGGACCTGGAGATACCCTCCAGGTCTGCATTGTTAACTTGCGTCTCAGAAGCCTCTGGCAAACGTCTCTGGTGAAGACGTGCGAAACTCACTCTGCAGGCAGTGTGGAACTCTGAGGGACTGAGGGTGAGCTCAACTCTGAGAAGTAAGATGTTTTTGGACAAGGTGTTCAACTACATACTCACGTATGGAACTTAGTATGTAGCACCAGTCTACCCCAGGAATTACTAGGAAATCGCTTGATTGAGCTTGGAGGCACTCGTCTTGTGTGCCGGGAGATTCCAGTTACCTCTCCCAACACTTGCGTCAAGCAGCGAGCCTAGGCCTTTTGGAAGCGAAAGGTAGCGGCAGGCAGGATGTAGGGTTACAGGCCATAAGCTCAACTCTCAGAAGTGTGTATGCATGGGAGGCAGATGTCTGCTACCCACTCGGACATGGGAGTTGGAACCTAGCTACACTCCTATTGAAGAAGGATGTTGGAAATCGCTGTATTCAACTCAGATACACGGGAGTTCAGGCCCAATGCTTACACATGCTTTTCCCGCAACCCATCCCAGCCACTAACATAAGGAGGTTAGCAGGTACGTCTACAGTCAGGCAGGATGCGGGAGGGTTCTGCCCTGTCCTCAGCTCTCACAGGGAAGCTTGCCTAGAAGCCAGCTCTCAACTAGCTGCATTCTTATGACAGTGTGAAGGTAGCAGTATTCTGAGTAAGGAGGTTCCCAGATTACCACTCTACTGCACCTGGAGATACCGTCCAGGTGTGCATTGTTAACTTGCGTCTCAGAAGCCTCTGGCAAAAGTCTCTGGTGAAGACGTGGGAAACTCACTCTGCAGGCAGTGTGGAACTGTGAGGGACTGAGGGTGAGCTCAACTCTCAGCAGTAAGATGATTTTGGACAAGGCGTTCAGCTACCTTCTCACATATGGAACTTAGTATGTAGCACCAGTCTACCCCAGGAATTACTGGGAAATCGCTGGATTGAGCTTGGTGGCACTAGTCTTGTGTGCCGGGAGATTCCAGTTACCTCTCCCAACACTTCGGTGAAGCAGCGAGCCTAGGCCTTTTGGAAGCGAAAGGGAGCTGCAGGCAGGAGGTAGGCTTACAGGCCATAAGCTCAACTCTCAGAAGTGTGTATACATGGGAGGCAGATGTCTGCTACCCACTCGGACATGCGAGTGGGAACCTAGCTACACTCTGATGAAGAAGGACTTTGGAAATCGCTGTATTCAACTCAGATACACGTGGGTTCAGGCACAACGATTCCACATGCTTTTCTCACAACGTTTCCCTGCCACTAACATGAGGACGTTAGCAGCTCCTTCTATAGTCAAGCAGGATGCGGGAGGGTTGTGCCCTGTCCTTAGCTCTCACAGGGAAGCAGGCCTTGAAGCCAGCTGTCAACTAGCTGCATTCTTATGGCAGGGTGAAGGTAGCAGGATTCTGAGACAGGAGGTTCCCAGGTTACCACTCTACTGGACCTGGAGATACCCTCCAGGTCTGCATTGTTAACTTGCGTCTCAGAAGCCTCTGGCAAACGTCTCTGGTGAAGACGTGCGAAACTCACTCTGCAGGCAGTGTTGAACTCTGAGGGACTGAGGGTGAGCTCAACTCTCAGATGTAAGATGTTTTTGGACAAGGCGTTCAACTACATACTCACGTATGGAACTTAGCATGTAGCACCAGTCTACCCCAGGAATTACTAGGAAATCGCTTGATTGAGCTTGGAGGCACTCGTCTTGTGTGCCGGGAGATTCCATATACCTCTCCCAACACTTGCGTCAAGCAGCGAGCCTAGGCCTTTTGGAAGCGAAAGGTAGCGGCAGGCAGGATGTAGGGTTACAGGCCATAAGCTCAACTCTCAGAAGTGTGTATGCATGGGAGGCAGATGTCTGCTGCCCACTCGGACATGGGAGTAGGAACCTAGCTACATTCCTATTGAAGAAGGATGTTGGAAATCGCTGTATTCAACTCAGATACACGGGAGTTCAGGCCCAATGCTTACACATGCTTTTCCCTCAACCCATCCCAGCCACTAACATAAGGAGGTTAGCAGGTACGTCTACAGTCAGGCAGGATGCGGGAGGGTTCTGCCCTGTCCTCAGCTCTCACAGGGAAGCTTGCCTAGAAGCCAGCTCTCAACTAGCTGCATTCTTATGACAGTGTTAAGGTAGCAGTATTCTGAGTAAGGAGGTTCCCAGATTACCACTCTACTGCACCTGGAGATACCGTCCAGGTGTGCATTGTTAACTTGCGTCTCAGAAGCCTCTGGCAAAAGTCTCTGGTGAAGACGTGGGAAACTCACTCTGCAGGCAGTGTGGAACTGTGAGGGACTGAGGGTGAGCTCAACTCTCAGCAGTAAGATGATTTTGGACAAGGCGTTCAGCTACCTTCTCACATATGGAACTTAGTATGTAGCACCAGTCTACCCCAGGAATTACTGGGAAATCACTGGATTGAGCTTGGTGGCACTAGTCTTGTGTGCCGGGAGATTCCAGTTACCTCTCCGAACACTTCGGTGAAGCAGCGAGCCTAGGACTTTTGGAAGCGAAAGGTAGCTGCAGGCAGGAGGTAGGCTTACAGGCCATAAGCTCAACTCTCAGAAGTGTGTATACATGGGAGGCAGATGTCTGCTACCCACTCGGACATGCGAGTGGGAACCTAGCTACACTCTGATGAAGAAGGACTTTGGAAATCGCTGTATTCAACTCAGATACACGTGGGTTCAGGCACAACGATTCCACATGCTTTTCTCACAACGTTTCCCTGCCACTAAGATGAGGACGTTAGCAGGGCCTTCTACAGTCAAGCAGGATGCGGGAGGGTTGTGCCCTGTCCTTAGCTCTCACAGGGAAGCAGGCCTTGAAGCCAGCTGTCAACAAGCTGCATTCTTATGGCAGGGTGAAGGTAGCAGGATTCTGAGACAGGAGGTTCCCAGGTTACCACTCTACTGGACCTGGAGATACCCTCCAGGTCTGCATTGTTAACTTGCGTCTCAGAAGCCTCTGGCAAACGTCTCTGGTGAAGACGTGCGAAACTCACTCTGCAGCCAGTGTGGAACTGTGAGGGACTGAGGGTGAGCTCAACTCTGAGAAGTAAGATGTTTTTGGACAAGGCGTTCAACTACATACTCACGTATGGAACTTAGTATGTAGCACCAGTCTACCCCAGGAATTACTAGGAAATCGCTTGATTGAGCTTGGAGGCACTCGTCTTCTGTGCCGGGAGATTCCAGTTACCTCTCCCAACACTTGCGTCAAGCAGCGAGCCTAGGCCTTTTGGAAGCGAAAGGTAGCGGCAGGCAGGATGTAGGGTTAAAGGCCATAAGTTCAACTCTCAGAAGTGTGTATGCATGGGAGGCAGATGTCTGCTACCCACTCGGACATGGGAGTTGGAACCTAGCTACACTCCTATTGAAGAAGGATGTTGGAAATCGCTGTATTCAACTCAGATACACGGGAGTTCAGGCCCAATGCTTACACATGCTTTTCCCGCAACCCATCCCAGCCACTAACATAAGGAGGTTAGCAGGTACGTCTACAGTCAGGCAGGATGCGGGAGGGTTCTGCCCTGTCCTCAGCTCTCACAGGGAAGCTTGCCTAGAAGCCAGCTCTCAACTAGCTGCATTCTTATGACAGTGTGAAGGTAGCAGTATTCTGAGTAAGGAGGTTCCCAGATTACCACTCTACTGCACCTGGAGATACCGTCCAGGTGTGCATTGTTAACTTGCGTCTCAGAAGCCTCTGGCAAAAGTCTCTGGTGAAGACGTGGGAAACTCACTCTGCAGGCAGTGTGGAACTGTGAGGGACTGAGGGTGAGCTCAACTCTCAGCAGTAAGATGATTTTGGACAAGGCGTTCAGCTACCTTCTCACATATGGAACTTAGGATATACCACCAGTCTACCCCAGGAATTACTGGGAAATCGCTGGATTGAGCTTGGTGGCACTAGTCTTGTGTGCTGGGAGATTCCAGTTACCTCTCCCAACACTTCGGTGAAGCAGCGAGCCTAGGCCTTTTGGAAGCGAAAGGTAGCTGCAGGCAGGAGGTAGGCTTACAGGCCATAAGCTCAACTCTCAGAAGTGTGTATACATGGGAGGCAGATGTCTGCTACCCACTCGGACATGCGAGTGGGAACCTAGCTACACTCTGATGAAGAAGGACTTTGGAAATCGCTGTATTCAACTCAGATACACGTGGGTTCAGGCACAACGATTCCACATGCTTTTCTCACAACGTTTCCCTGCCACTAACATGAGGACGTTAGCAGCTCCTTCTACAGTCAAGCAGGATGCGGGAGGGTTGTGCCCTGTCCTTAGCTCTCACAGGGAAGCAGGCCTTGAAGCCAGCTGTCAACTAGGTGCATTCTTATGGCAGGGTGAAGGTAGCAGGATTCTGAGACAGGAGGTTCCCAGGTTACCACTCTACTGGACCTGGAGATACCCTCCAGGTCTGCATTGTTAACTTGCGTCTCAGAAGCCTCTGGCAAACGTCTCTGGTGAAGACGTGCGAAACTCACTCTGCAGGCAGTGTGGAACTGTGAGGGACTGAGGGTGAGCTCAACTCTCAGAAGTAAGATGTTTTTGGACAAGGCGTTCAACTACATACTCACGTATGGAACTTAGTATATAGCACCAGTCTACCCCAGGAATTACTAGGAAATCGCTTGATTGAGCTTGGAGGCACTCGTCTTGTGTGCCGGGAGATTCCAGTTACCTCTCCCAACACTTGCGTCAAGCAGCGAGCCTAGGCCTTTTGGAAGCGAAAGGTAGCGGCAGGCAGGATGTAGGGTTACAGGCCATAAGCTCAACTCTCAGAAGTGTGTATGCATGGGAGGCAGATGTCTGCTACCCACTCGGACATGGGAGTTGGAACCTAGCTACACTCCTATTGAAGAAGGATGTTGGAAATCGCTGTATTCAACTCAGATACACGGGAGTTCAGGCCCAATGCTTACACATGCTTTTCCCTCAACCCATCCCAGCCACTAACATAAGGAGGTTAGCAGGTACGTCTACAGTCAGGCAGGATGCGGGAGGGTTCTGCCCTGTCCTCAGCTCTCACAGGGAAGCTTGCCTAGAAGCCAGCTCTCAACTAGCTGCATTCTTATGACAGTGTGAAGGTAGCAGTATTCTGAGTAAGGAGGTTCCCAGATTACCACTCTACTGCACCTGGAGATACCGTCCAGGTGTGCATTGTTAACTTGCGTCTCAGAAGCCTCTGGCAAAAGTCTCTGGTGAAGACGTGGGAAACTCACTCTGCAGGCAGTGTGGAACTGTGAGGGACTGAGGGTGAGCTCAACTCTCAGCAGTAAGATGATTTTGGACAAGGCGTTCAGCTACCTTCTCACATATGGAACTTAGTATGTAGCACCAGTCTACCCCAGGAATTACTGGGAAATCGCTGGATTGAGCTTGGTGGCACTAGTCTTGTGTGCCGGGAGATTCCAGTTACCTCTCCGAACACTTCGATGAAGCAGCGAGCCTAGGCCTTTTGGAAGCGAAAGGTAGCTGCAGGCAGGAGGTAGGCTTACAGGCCATAAGCTCAACTCTCAGAAGTGTGTATACATGGGAGGCAGATGTCTGCTACCCACTCGGACATGCGAGTGGGAACCTAGCTACACTCTGATGAAGAAGGACTTTGGAAATCGCTGTATTCAACTCAGATACACGTGGGTTCAGGCACAACGATTCCACATGCTTTTCTCACAACGTTTCCCTGCCACTAACATGAGGACGTTAGCAGCGCCTTCTACAGTCAAGCAGGATGCGGGAGGGTTGTGCCCTGTCCTTAGCTCTCACAGGGAAGCAGGCCTTGAAGCCAGCTGTCAACAAGCTGCATTCTTATGGCAGGGTGAAGATAGCAGGATTCTGAGACAGGAGGTTCCCAGGTTACCACTCTACTGGACCTGGAGATACCCTCCAGGTCTGCATTGTTAACTTGCGTCTCAGAAGCCTCTGGCAAACGTCTCTGGTGAAGACGTGCGAAACTCACTCTGCAGGCAGTGTGGAACTGTGAGGGACTGAGGGTGAGCTCAACTCTCAGAAGTAAGATGTTTTTGGACAAGGCGTTCAACTACATACTCACGTATGGAACTTAGTATGTAGCACCAGTCTACCCCAGGAATTACTAGGAAATCGCTTGATTGAGCTTGGAGGCACTCGTCTTGTGTGCCGGGAGATTCCAGTTACCTCTCCCAACACTTGCGTCAAGCAGCGAGCCTAGGCCTTTTGGAAGCGAAAGGTAGCGGCAGGCAGGATGTAGGGTTACAGGCCATAAGCTCAACTCTCAGAAGTGTGTATGCATGGGAGGCAGATGTCTGCTACCCACTCGGACATGGGAGTTGGAACCTAGCTACACTCCTATTGAAGAAGGATGTTGGAAATCGCTGTATTCAACTCAGATACACGGGAGTTCAGGCCCAATGCTTACACATGCTTTTCCCGCAACCCATCCCAGCCACTAACATAAGGAGGTTAGCAGGTACGTCTACAGTCAGGCAGGATGCGGGAGGGTTCTGCCCTGTCCTCAGCTCTCACAGGGAAGCTTGCCTAGAAGCCAGCTCTCAACTAGCTGCATTCTTATGACAGTGTGAAGGTAGCAGTATTCTGAGTAAGGAGGTTCCCAGATTACCACTCTACTGCACCTGGAGATACCGTCCAGGTGTGCATTGTTAACTTGCGTCTCAGAAGCCTCTGGCAAAAGTCTCTGGTGAAGACGTGGGAAACTCACTCTGCAGGCAGTGTGGAACTGTGAGGGACTGAGGGTGAGCTCAACTCTCAGCAGTAAGATGATTTTGGACAAGGCGTTCAGCTACCTTCTCACATATGGAACTTAGTATGTAGCACCAGTCTACCCCAGGAATTACTGGGAAATCGCTGGATTGAGCTTGGTGGCACTAGTCTTGTGTGCCGGGAGATTCCAGTTACCTCTCCCAACACTTCGGTGAAGCAGCGAGCCTAGGCCTTTTGGAAGCGAAAGGTAGCTGCAGGCAGGAGGTAGGCTTACAGGCCATAAGCTCAACTCTCAGAAGTGTGTATACATGGGAGGCAGATGTCTGCTACCCACTCGGACATGCGAGTGGGAACCTAGCTACACTCTGATGAAGAAGGACTTTGGAAATCGCTGTATTCAACTCAGATACACGTGGGTTCAGGCACAACGATTCCACATGCTTTTCTCACAACGTTTCCCTGCCACTAACATGAGGACGTTAGCATCTCCTTCTACAGTCAAGCAGGATGCGGGAGGGTTGTGCCCTGTCCTTAGCTCTCACAGGGAAGCAGGCCTTGAAGCCAGCTGTCAACTAGCTGCATTCTTATGGCAGTGTGAAGGTAGCAGTATTCTGAGACAGCAGATTCCCAGGTTACCACTCTACTGGACCTGGAGATACCCTCCAGGTCTGCATTGTTAACTTGCGTCTCAGAAGCCTCTGGCAAACGTCTCTGGTGAAGACGTGCGAAACTCACTCTGCAGGCAGTGTGGAACTGTGAGGGACTGAGGGTGAGCTCAACTCTCAGAAGTAAGATGTTTTTGGACAAGGCGTTCAACTACCTACTCACGTATGGAACTTAGTATGTAGCACCAGTCTACCCCAGGAATTACTAGGAAATCGCTTGATTGAGCTTGGAGGCACTCGTCTTCTGTGCCGGGAGATTCCAGTTACCTCTCCCAACACTTGCGTCAAGCAGCGAGCCTAGGCCTTTTGGAAGCGAAAGGTAGCGGCAGGCAGGATGTAGGGTTACAGGCCATAAGCTCAACTCTCAGAAGTGTGTATGCATGGGAGGCAGATGTCTGCTACCCACTCGGACATGGGAGTTGGAACCTAGCTACACTCCTATTGAAGAAGGATGTTGGAAATCGCTGTATTCAACTCAGATACACGGGAGTTCAGGCCCAATGCTTACACATGCTTTTCCCGCAACCCATCCCAGCCACTAACATAAGGAGGTTAGCAGGTACGTCTACAGTCAGGCAGGATGCGGGAGGGTTCTGCCCTGTCCTCAGCTCTCACAGGGAAGCTTGCCTAGAAGCCAGCTCTCAACTAGCTGCATTCTTATGACAGTGTGAAGGTAGCAGTATTCTGAGTAAGGAGGTTCCCAGATTACCACTCTACTGCACCTGGAGATACCGTCCAGGTGTGCATTGTTAACTTGCGTCTCAGAAGCCTCTGGCAAAAGTCTCTGGTGAAGACGTGGGAAACTCACTCTGCAGGCAGTGTGGAACTGTGAGGGACTGAGGGTGAGCTCAACTCTCAGCAGTAAGATGATTTTGGACAAGGCGTTCAGCTACCTTCTCACATATGGAACTTAGTATGTAGCACCAGTCTACCCCAGGAATTACTGGGAAATCGCTGGATTGAGCTTGGTGGCACTAGTCTTGTGTGCCGGGAGATTCCAGTTACCTCTCCCAACACTTCGGTGAAGCAGCGAGCCTAGGCCTTTTGGAAGCGAAAGGTAGCTGCAGGCAGGAGGTAGGCTTACAGGCCATAAGCTCAACTCTCAGAAGTGTGTATACATGGGAGGCAGATGTCTGCTACCCACTCGGACATGCGAGTGGGAACCTAGCTACACTCTGATGAAGAAGGACTTTGGAAATCGCTGTATTCAACTCAGATACACGTGGGTTCAGGCACAACGATTCCACATGCTTTTCTCACAACGTTTCCCTGCCACTAACATGAGGACGTTAGCAGCTCCTTCTACAGTCAAGCAGGATGCGGGAGGGTTGTGCCCTGTCCTTAGCTCTCACAGGGAAGCAGGCCTTGAAGCCAGCTGTCAACTAGCTGCATTCTTATGGCAGGGTGAAGGTAGCAGTATTCTGAGACAGGAGGTTCCCAGGTTACCACTCTACTGGACCTGGAGATACCCTCCAGGTCTGCATTGTTAACTTGCGTCTCAGAAGCCTCTGGCAAACGTCTCTGGTGAAGACGTGCGAAACTCACTCTGCAGGCAGTGTGGAACTGTGAGGGACTGAGGGTGAGCTCAACTCTCAGAAGTAAGATGTTTTTGGACAAGGCGTTCAACTACCTACTCACGTATGGAACTTAGTATGTAGCACCAGTCTACCCCAGGAATTACTAGGAAATCGCTTGATTGAGCTTGGAGGCACTCGTCTTGTGTGCCGGGAGATTCCAGTTACCTCTCCCAACACTTGCGTCAAGCAGCGAGCCTAGGCCTTTTGGAAGCGAAAGGTAGCGGCAGGCAGGATGTAGGGTTACAGGCCATAAGCTCAACTCTCAGAAGTGTGTATGCATGGGAGGCAGATGTCTGCTACCCACTCGGACATGGGAGTTGGAACCTAGCTACACTCCTATTGAAGAAGGAAGTTGGAAATCGCTGTAATCAACTCAGATACACGGGAGTTCAGGCCCAATGCTTACACATGCTTTTCCCGCAACCCATCCCAGCCACTAACATAAGGAGGTTAGCAGGTACGTCTACAGTCAGGCAGGATGCGGGAGGGTTCTGCCCTGTCCTCAGCTCTCACAGGGAAGCTTGCCTAGAAGCCAGCTCTCAACTAGCTGCATTCTTATGACAGTGTGAAGGTAGCAGTATTCTGAGTAAGGAGGTTCCCAGATTACCACTCTACTGCACCTGGAGATACCGTCCAGGTGTGCATTGTTAACTTGCGTCTCAGAAGCCTCTGGCAAAAGTCTCTGGTGAAGACGTGGGAAACTCACTCTGCAGGCAGTGTGGAACTGTGAGGGACTGAGGGTGAGCTCAACTCTCAGCAGTAAGATGATTTTGGACAAGGCGTTCAGCTACCTTCTCACATATGGAACTTAGTATGTAGCACCAGTCTACCCCAGGAATTACTGGGAAATCGCTGGATTGAGCTTGGTGGCACTAGTCTTGTGTGCCGGGAGATTCCAGTTACCTCTCCCAACACTTCGGTGAAGCTGCGAGCCTAGGCCTTTTGGAAGCGAAACGTAGCTGCAGGCAGGAGGTAGGCTTACAGGCCATAAGCTCAACTCTCAGAAGTGTGTATACATGGGAGGCAGATGTCTGCTACCCACTCGGACATGCGAGTGGGAACCTAGCTACACTCTGATGAAGAAGGACTTTGGAAATCGCTGTATTCAACTCAGATACACGTGGGTTCAGGCACAACGATTCCACATGCTTTTCTCACAACGTTTCCCTGCCACTAACATGAGGACGTTAGCAGCTCCTTCTACAGTCAAGCAGGATGCGGGAGGGTTGTGCCCTGTCCTTAGCTCTCACAGGGAAGCAGGCCTTGAAGCCAGCTGTCAACTAGCTGCATTCTTATGGCAGGGTGAAGGTAGCAGTATTCTGAGACAGGAGGTTCCCAGGTTACCACTCTACTGGACCTGGAGATACCCTCCAGGTCTGCATTGTTAACTTGCGTCTCAGAAGCCTCTGGCAAACGTCTCTGGTGAAGACGTGCGAAACTCACTCTGCAGGCAGTGTGGAACTGTGAGGGACTGAGGGTGAGCTCAACTCTCAGAAGTAAGATGTTTTTCGACAAGGCGTTCAACTACATACTCACGTATGGAACTTAGTATGTAGCACCAGTCTACCCCAGGAATTACTAGGAAATCGCTTGATTGAGCTTGGAGGCACTCGTCTTGTGTGCCGGGAGATTCCAGTTACCTCTCCCAACACTTGCGTCAAGCAGCGAGCCTAGGCCTTTTGGAAGCGAAAGGTAGCGGCAGGCAGGATGTAGGGTTACAGGCCATAAGCTCAACTCTCAGAAGTGTGTATGCATGGGAGGCAGATGTCTGCTGCTCACTCGGACATGGGAGTAGGAACCTAGCTACACTCCTATTGAAGAAGGATGTTGGAAATCGCTGTATTCAACTCAGATACACGGGAGTTCAGGCCCAATGCTTACACATGCTTTTACCGCAACCCATCCCAGCCACTAACATAAGGAGGTTAGCAGGTACGTCTACAGTCAGGCAGGATGCGGGAGGGTTCTGCCCTGTCCTCAGCTCTCACAGGGAAGCTTGCCTAGAAGCCAGCTCTCAACTAGCTGCATTCTTATGACAGTGTGAAGGTAGCAGTATTCTGAGTAAGGAGGTTCCCAGATTACCACTCTACTGCACCTGGAGATACCGTCCAGGTGTGCATTGTTAACTTGCGTCTCAGAAGCCTCTGGCAAAAGTCTCTGGTGAAGACGTGGGAAACTCACTCTGCAGGCAGTGTGGAACTGTGAGGGACTGAGGGTGAGCTCAACTCTCAGCAGTAAGATGATTTTGGACAAGGCGTTCAGCTACCTTCTCACATATGGAACTTAGTATGTAGCACCAGTCTACCCCAGGAATTACTGGGAAATCGCTGGATTGAGCTTGGTGGCACTAGTCTTGTGTGCCGGGAGATTCCAGTTACCTCTCCGAACACTTCGATGAAGCAGCGAGCCTAGGCCTTTTGGAAGCGAAAGGTAGCTGCAGGCAGGAGGTAGGCTTACAGGCCATAAGCTCAACTCTCAGAAGTGTGTATACATGGGAGGCAGATGTCTGCTACCCACTCGGACATGCGAGTGGGAACCTAGCTACACTCTGATGAAGAAGGACTTTGGAAATCGCTGTATTCAACTCAGATACACGTGGGTTCAGGCACAACGATTCCACATGCTTTTCTCACAACGTTTCCCTGCCACTAACATGAGGACGTTAGCAGCGCCTTCTACAGTCAAGCAGGATGCGGGAGGGTTGTGCCCTGTCCTTAGCTCTCACAGGGAAGCAGGCCTTGAAGCCAGCTGTCAACAAGCTGCATTCTTATGGCAGGGTGAAGGTAGCAGGATTCTGAGACAGGAGGTTCCCAGGTTACCACTCTACTGGACCTGGAGATACCCTCCAAGTCTGCATTGTTAACTTGCGTCTCAGAAGCCTCTGGCAAACGTCTCTGGTGAAGACGTGCGAAACTCACTCTGCAGGCAGTGTGGAACTGTGAGGGACTGAGGGTGAGCTCAACTCTCAGAAGTAAGATGATTTTGGACAAGGCGTTCAACTACATACTCACGTATGGAACTCAGTATGTAGCACCAGTCTACCCCAGGAATTACTAGGAAATCGCTTGATTGAGCTTGGAGGCACTCGTCTTGTGTGCCGGGAGATTCCAGTTACCTCTCCCAACACTTGCGTCAAGCAGCGAGCCTAGGCCTTTTGGAAGCGAAAGGTAGCGGCAGGCAGGATGTAGGGTTACAGGCCAGAAGCTCAACTCTCAGAAGTGTGTATGCATGGGAGGCAGATGTCTGCTACCCACTCGGACATAGGAGTTGGAACCTAGCTACACTCCTATTGAAGAAGGATGTTGGAAATCGCTGAATTCAACTCAGATACACGGGAGTTCAGGCCCAATGCTTACACATGCTTTTCCCGCAACCCATCCCAGCCACTAACATAAGGAGGTTAGCAGGTACGTCTACAGTCAGGCAGGATGCGGGAGGGTTCTGCCCTGTCCTCAGCTCTCACAGGGAAGCTTGCCTAGAAGCCAGCTCTCAACTAGCTGCATTCTTATGACAGTGTGAAGGTAGCAGTATTCTGAGTAAGGAGGTTCCCAGATTACCACTCTACTGCACCTGGAGATACCGTCCAGGTGTGCATTGTTAACTTGCGTCTCAGAAGCCTCTGGCAAAAGTCTCTGGTGAAGACGTGGGAAACTCACTCTGCAGGCAGTGTGGAACTGTGAGGGACTGAGGGTGAGCTCAACTCTCAGCAGTAAGATGATTTTGGACAAGGCGTTCAGCTACCTTCTCACATATGGAACTTAGTATGTAGCACCAGTCTACCCCAGGAATTACTGGGAAATCGCTGGATTGAGCTTGGTGGCACTAGTCTTGTGTGCCGGGAGATTCCAGTTACCTCTCCCAACACTTCGGTGAAGCAGCGAGCCTAGGCCTTTTGGAAGCGAAAGGTAGCTGCAGGCAGGAGGTAGGCTTACAGGCCATAAGCTCAACTCTCAGAAGTGTGTATACATGGGAGGCAGATGTCTGCTACCCACTCGGACATGCGAGTGGGAACCTAGCTACACTCTGATGAAGAAGGACTTTGGAAATCGCTGTATTCAACTCAGATACACGTGGGTTCAGGCACAACGATTCCACATGCTTTTCTCACAACGTTTCCCTGCCACTAACATGAGGACGTTAGCAGCGCCTTCTACAGTCAAGCAGGATGCGGGAGGGTTGTGCCCTGTCCTTAGCTCTCACAGGGAAGCAGGCCTTGAAGCCAGCTGTCAACTAGCTGCATTCTTATGGCAGGGTGAAGGTAGCAGGATTCTGAGACAGGAGGTTCCCAGGTTACCACTCTACTGGACCTGGAGATACCCTCCAGGTCTGCATTGTTAACTTGCGTCTCAGAAGCCTCTGGCAAACGTCTCTGGTGAAGACGTGCGAAACTCACTCTGCAGGCAGTGTGGAACTCTGAGGGACTGAGGGTGAGATCAACTCTGAGAAGTAAGATGTTTTTGGACAAGGCGTTCAACTACATACTCACGTATGGAACATAGTATGTAGCACCAGTCTACCCCAGGAATTACTAGGAAATCGCTTGATTGAGCTTGGAGGCACTCGTCTTGTGTGCCGGGAGATTCCAGTTACCTCTCCCAACACTTGCGTCAAGCAGCGAGCCTAGGCCTTTTGGAAGCGAAAGGTAGCGGCAGGCAGGATGTAGGGTTACAGGCCATAAGCTCAACTCTCAGAAGTGTGTATGCATGGGAGGCAGATGTCTGCTACTCACTCGGACATGGGAGTTGGAACCTAGCTACACTCCTATTGAAGAAGGATGTTGGAAATCGCTGTATTCAACTCAGATACACGGGAGTTCAGGCCCAATGCTTACACATGCTTTTCCCGCAACCCATCCCAGCCACTAACATAAGGAGGTTAGCAGGTACGTCTACAGTCAGGCAGGATGCGGGAGGGTTCTGCCCTGTCCTCAGCTCTCACAGGGAAGCTTGCCTAGAAGCCAGCTCTCAACTAGCTGCATTCTTATGACAGTGTGAAGGTAGCAGTATTCTGAGTAAGGAGGTTCCCAGATTACCACTCTACTGCACCTGGAGATACCGTCCAGGTGTGCATTGTTAACTTGCGTCTCAGAAGCCTCTGGCAAAAGTCTCTGGTGAAGACGTGGGAAACTCACTCTGCAGGCAGTGTGGAACTGTGAGGGACTGAGGGTGAGCTCAACTCTCAGCAGTAAGATGATTTTGGACAAGGCGTTCAGCTACCTTCTCACATATGGAACTTAGTATGTAGCACCAGTCTACCCCAGGAATTACTGGGAAATCGCTGGATTGAGCTTGGTGGCACTAGTCTTGTGTGCCGGGAGATTCCAGTTACCTCTCCCAACACTTCGGTGAAGCAGCGAGCCTAGGCCTTTTGGAAGCGAAAGGTAGCTGCAGGCAGGAGGTAGGCTTACAGGCCATAAGCTCAACTCTCAGAAGTGTGTATACATGGGAGGCAGATGTCTGCTACCCACTCGGACATGCGAGTGGGAACCTAGCTACACTCTGATGAAGAAGGACTTTGGAAATCGCTGTATTCAACTCAGATACACGTGGGCTCAGGCACAACGATTCCACATGCTTTTCTCACAACGTTTCCCTGCCACTAACATGAGGACGTTAGCAGCGCCTTCTACAGTCAAGCAGGATGCGGGAGGGTTGTGCCCTGTCCTTAGCTCTCACAGGGAAGCAGGCCTTGAAGCCAGCTGTCAACAAGCTGCATTCTTATGGCAGGGTGAAGGTAGCAGGATTCTGAGACAGGAGGTTCCCAGGTTACCACTCTACTGGACCTGGAGATACCCTCCAAGTCTGCATTGTTAACTTGCGTCTCAGAAGCCTCTGGCAAACGTCTCTGGTGAAGACGTGCGAAACTCACTCTGCAGGCAGTGTGGAACTGTGAGGGACTGAGGGTGAGCTCAACTCTCAGAAGTAAGATGATTTTGGACAAGGCGTTCAACTACATACTCACGTATGGAACTCAGTATGTAGCACCAGTCTACCCCAGGAATTACTAGGAAATCGCTTGATTGAGCTTGGAGGCACTCGTCTTGTGTGCCGGGAGATTCCAGTTACCTCTCCCAACACTTGCGTCAAGCAGCGAGCCTAGGCCTTTTGGAAGCGAAAGGTAGCGGCAGGCAGGATGTAGGGTTACAGGCCAGAAGCTCAACTCTCAGAAGTGTGTATGCATGGGAGGCAGATGTCTGCTACCCACTCGGACATAGGAGTTGGAACCTAGCTACACTCCTATTGAAGAAGGATGTTGGAAATCGCTGAATTCAACTCAGATACACGGGAGTTCAGGCCCAATGCTTACACATGCTTTTCCCGCAACCCATCCCAGCCACTAACATAAGGAGGTTAGCAGGTACGTCTACAGTCAGGCAGGATGCGGGAGGGTTCTGCCCTGTCCTCAGCTCTCACAGGGAAGCTTGCCTAGAAGCCAGCTCTCAACTAGCTGCATTCTTATGACAGTGTGAAGGTAGCAGTATTCTGAGTAAGGAGGTTCCCAGATTACCACTCTACTGCACCTGGAGATACCGTCCAGGTGTGCATTGTTAACTTGCGTCTCAGAAGCCTCTGGCAAAAGTCTCTGGTGAAGACGTGGGAAACTCACTCTGCAGGCAGTGTGGAACTGTGAGGGACTGAGGGTGAGCTCAACTCTCAGCAGTAAGATGATTTTGGACAAGGCGTTCAGCTACCTTCTCACATATGGAACTTAGTATGTAGCACCAGTCTACCCCAGGAATTACTGGGAAATCGCTGGATTGAGCTTGGTGGCACTAGTCTTGTGTGCCGGGAGATTCCAGTTACCTCTCCCAACACTTCGGTGAAGCAGCGAGCCTAGGCCTTTTGGAAGCGAAAGGTAGCTGCAGGCAGGAGGTAGGCTTACAGGCCATAAGCTCAACTCTCAGAAGTGTGTATACATGGGAGGCAGATGTCTGCTACCCACTCGGACATGCGAGTGGGAACCTAGCTACACTCTGATGAAGAAGGACTTTGGAAATCGCTGTATTCAACTCAGATACACGTGGGTTCAGGCACAACGATTCCACATGCTTTTCTCACAACGTTTCCCTGCCACTAACATGAGGACGTTAGCAGCGCCTTCTACAGTCAAGCAGGATGCGGGAGGGTTGTGCCCTGTCCTTAGCTCTCACAGGGAAGCAGGCCTTGAAGCCAGCTGTCAACTAGCTGCATTCTTATGGCAGGGTGAAGGTAGCAGGATTCTGAGACAGGAGGTTCCCAGGTTACCACTCTACTGGACCTGGAGATACCCTCCAGGTCTGCATTGTTAACTTGCGTCTCAGAAGCCTCTGGCAAACGTCTCTGGTGAAGACGTGCGAAACTCACTCTGCAGGCAGTGTGGAACTCTGAGGGACTGAGGGTGAGATCAACTCTGAGAAGTAAGATGTTTTTGGACAAGGCGTTCAACTACATACTCACGTATGGAACATAGTATGTAGCACCAGTCTACCCCAGGAATTACTAGGAAATCGCTTGATTGAGCTTGGAGGCACTCGTCTTGTGTGCCGGGAGATTCCAGTTACCTCTCCCAACACTTGCGTCAAGCAGCGAGCCTAGGCCTTTTGGAAGCGAAAGGTAGCGGCAGGCAGGATGTAGGGTTACAGGCCATAAGCTCAACTCTCAGAAGTGTGTATGCATGGGAGGCAGATGTCTGCTACTCACTCGGACATGGGAGTTGGAACCTAGCTACACTCCTATTGAAGAAGGATGTTGGAAATCGCTGTATTCAACTCAGATACACGGGAGTTCAGGCCCAATGCTTACACATGCTTTTCCCGCAACCCATCCCAGCCACTAACATAAGGAGGTTAGCAGGTACGTCTACAGTCAGGCAGGATGCGGGAGGGTTCTGCCCTGTCCTCAGCTCTCACAGGGAAGCTTGCCTAGAAGCCAGCTCTCAACTAGCTGCATTCTTATGACAGTGTGAAGGTAGCAGTATTCTGAGTAAGGAGGTTCCCAGATTACCACTCTACTGCACCTGGAGATACCGTCCAGGTGTGCATTGTTAACTTGCGTCTCAGAAGCCTCTGGCAAAAGTCTCTGGTGAAGACGTGGGAAACTCACTCTGCAGGCAGTGTGGAACTGTGAGGGACTGAGGGTGAGCTCAACTCTCAGCAGTAAGATGATTTTGGACAAGGCGTTCAGCTACCTTCTCACATATGGAACTTAGTATGTAGCACCAGTCTACCCCAGGAATTACTGGGAAATCGCTGGATTGAGCTTGGTGGCACTAGTCTTGTGTGCCGGGAGATTCCAGTTACCTCTCCCAACACTTCGGTGAAGCAGCGAGCCTAGGCCTTTTGGAAGCGAAAGGTAGCTGCAGGCAGGAGGTAGGCTTACAGGCCATAAGCTCAACTCTCAGAAGTGTGTATACATGGGAGGCAGATGTCTGCTACCCACTCGGACATGCGAGTGGGAACCTAGCTACACTCTGATGAAGAAGGACTTTGGAAATCGCTGTATTCAACTCAGATACACGTGGGTTCAGGCACAACGATTCCACATGCTTTTCTCACAACGTTTCCCTGCCACTAACATGAGGACGTTAGCATCTCCTTCTACAGTCAAGCAGGATGCGGGAGGGTTGTGCCCTGTCCTTAGCTCTCACAGGGAAGCAGGCCTTGAAGCCAGCTGTCAACTAGCTGCATTCTTATGGCAGTGTGAAGGTAGCAGTATTCTGAGACAGCAGATTCCCAGGTTACCACTCTACTGGACCTGGAGATACCCTCCAGGTCTGCATTGTTAACTTGCGTCTCAGAAGCCTCTGGCAAACGTCTCTGGTGAAGACGTGCGAAACTCACTCTGCAGGCAGTGTCGAACTGTGAGGGACTGAGGGTGAGCTCAACTCTCAGAAGTAAGATGTTTTTGGACAAGGCGTTCAACTACCTACTCATGTATGGAACTTAGTATGTAGCACCAGTCTACCCCAGGAATTACTAGGAAATCGCTTGATTGAGCTTGGAGGCACTCGTCTTCTGTGCCGGGAGATTCCAGTTACCTCTCCCAACACTTGCGTCAAGCAGCGAGCCTAGGCCTTTTGGAAGCGAAAGGTAGCGGCAGGCAGGATGTAGGGTTACAGGCCATAAGCTCAACTCTCAGAAGTGTGTATGCATGGGAGGCAGATGTCTGCTACCCACTCGGACATGGGAGTTGGAACCTAGCTACACTCCTATTGAAGAAGGATGTTGGAAATCGCTGTATTCAACTCAGATACACGGGAGTTCAGGCCCAATGCTTACACATGCTTTTCCCGCAACCCATCCCAGCCACTAACATAAGGAGGTTAGCAGGTACGTCTACAGTCAGGCAGGATGCGGGAGGGTTCTGCCCTGTCCTCAGCTCTCACAGGGAAGCTTGCCTAGAAGCCAGCTCTCAACTAGCTGCATTCTTATGACAGTGTGAAGGTAGCAGTATTCTGAGTAAGGAGGTTCCCAGATTACCACTCTACTGCACCTGGAGATACCGTCCAGGTGTGCATTGTTAACTTGCGTCTCAGAAGCCTCTGGCAAAAGTCTCTGGTGAAGACGTGGGAAACTCACTCTGCAGGCAGTGTGGAACTGTGAGGGACTGAGGGTGAGCTCAACTCTCAGCAGTAAGATGATTTTGGACAAGGCGTTCAGCTACCTTCTCACATATGGAACTTAGTATGTAGCACCAGTCTACCCCAGGAATTACTGGGAAATCGCTGGATTGAGCTTGGTGGCACTAGTCTTGTGTGCCGGGAGATTCCAGTTACCTCTCCCAACACTTCGGTGAAGCAGCGAGCCTAGGCCTTTTGGAAGCGAAAGGTAGCTGCAGGCAGGAGGTAGGCTTACAGGCCATAAGCTCAACTCTCAGAAGTGTGTATACATGGGAGGCAGATGTCTGCTACCCACTCGGACATGCGAGTGGGAACCTAGCTACACTCTGATGAAGAAGGACTTTGGAAATCGCTGTATTCAACTCAGATACACGTGGGTTCAGGCACAACGATTCCACATGCTTTTCTCACAACGTTTCCCTGCCACTAACATGAGGACGTTAGCAGCTCCTTCTACAGTCAAGCAGGATGCGGGAGGGTTGTGCCCTGTCCTTAGCTCTCACAGGGAAGCAGGCCTTGAAGCCAGCTGTCAACTAGCTGCATTCTTATGGCAGGGTGAAGGTAGCAGTATTCTGAGACAGGAGGTTCCCAGGTTACCACTCTACTGGACCTGGAGATACCCTCCAGGTCTGCATTGTTAACTTGCGTCTCAGAAGCCTCTGGCAAACGTCTCTGGTGAAGACGTGCGAAACTCACTCTGCAGGCAGTGTGGAACTGTGAGGGACTGAGGGTGAGCTCAACTCTCAGAAGTAAGATGTTTTTGGACAAGGCGTTCAACTACCTACTCACGTATGGAACTTAGTATGTAGCACCAGTCTACCCCAGGAATTACTAGGAAATCGCTTGATTGAGCTTGGAGGCACTCGTCTTGTGTGCCGGGAGATTCCAGTTACCTCTCCCAACACTTGCGTCAAGCAGCGAGCCTAGGCCTTTTGGAAGCGAAAGGTAGCGGCAGGCAGGATGTAGGGTTACAGGCCATAAGCTCAACTCTCAGAAGTGTGTATGCATGGGAGGCAGATGTCTGCTACCCACTCGGACATGGGAGTTGGAACCTAGCTACACTCCTATTGAAGAAGGAAGTTGGAAATCGCTGTAATCAACTCAGATACACGGGAGTTCAGGCCCAATGCTTACACATTCTTTTCCCGCAACCCATCCCAGCCACTAACATAAGGAGGTTAGCAGGTACGTCTACAGTCAGGCAGGATGCGGGAGGGTTCTGCCCTGTCCTCAGCTCTCACAGGGAAGCTTGCCTAGAAGCCAGCTCTCAACTAGCTGCATTCTTATGACAGTGTGAAGGTAGCAGTATTCTGAGTAAGGAGGTTCCCAGATTACCACTCTACTGCACCTGGAGATACCGTCCAGGTGTGCATTGTTAACTTGCGTCTCAGAAGCCTCTGGCAAAAGTCTCTGGTGAAGACGTGGGAAACTCACTCTGCAGGCAGTGTGGAACTGTGAGGGACTGAGGGTGAGCTCAACTCTCAGCAGTAAGATGATTTTGGACAAGGCGTTCAGCTACCTTCTCACATATGGAACTTAGTATGTAGCACCAGTCTACCCCAGGAATTACTGGGAAATCGCTGGATTGAGCTTGGTGGCACTAGTCTTGTGTGCCGGGAGATTCCAGTTACCTCTCCCAACACTTCGGTGAAGCTGCGAGCCTAGGCCTTTTGGAAGCGAAACGTAGCTGCAGGCAGGAGGTAGGCTTACAGGCCATAAGCTCAACTCTCAGAAGTGTGTATACATGGGAGGCAGATGTCTGCTACCCACTCGGACATGCGAGTGGGAACCTAGCTACACTCTGATGAAGAAGGACTTTGGAAATCGCTGTATTCAACTCAGATACACGTGGGTTCAGGCACAACGATTCCACATGCTTTTCTCACAACGTTTCCCTGCCACTAACATGAGGACGTTAGCAGCTCCTTCTACAGTCAAGCAGGATGCGGGAGGGTTGTGCCCTGTCCTTAGCTCTCACAGGGAAGCAGGCCTTGAAGCCAGCTGTCAACTAGCTGCATTCTTATGGCAGGGTGAAGGTAGCAGTATTCTGAGACAGGAGGTTCCCAGGTTACCACTCTACTGGACCTGGAGATACCCTCCAGGTCTGCATTGTTAACTTGCGTCTCAGAAGCCTCTGGCAAACGTCTCTGGTGAAGACGTGCGAAACTCACTCTGCAGGCAGTGTGGAACTGTGAGGGACTGAGGGTGAGCTCAACTCTCAGAAGTAAGATGTTTTTGGACAAGGCGTTCAACTACCTACTCACGTATGGAACTTAGTATGTAGCACCAGTCTACCCCAGGAATTACTAGGAAATCGCTTGATTGAGCTTGGAGGCACTCGTCTTGTGTGCCGGGAGATTCCAGTTACCTCTCCCAACACTTGCGTCAAGCAGCGAGCCTAGGCCTTTTGGAAGCGAAAGGTAGCGGCAGGCAGGATGTAGGGTTACAGGCCATAAGCTCAACTCTCAGAAGTGTGTATGCATGGGAGGCAGATGTCTGCTACCCACTCGGACATGGGAGTTGGAACCTAGCTACACTCCTATTGAAGAAGGATGTTGGAAATCGCTGTAATCAACTCAGATACACGGGAGTTCAGGCCCAATGCTTACACATTCTTTTCCCGCAACCCATCCCAGCCACTAACATAAGGAGGTTAGCAGGTACGTCTACAGTCAGGCAGGATGCGGGAGGGTTCTGCCCTGTCCTCAGCTCTCACAGGGAAGCTTGCCTAGAAGCCAGCTCTCAACTAGCTGCATTCTTATGACAGTGTGAAGGTAGCAGTATTCTGAGTAAGGAGGTTCCCAGATTACCACTCTACTGCACCTGGAGATACCGTCCAGGTGTGCATTGTTAACTTGCGTCTCAGAAGCCTCTGGCAAAAGTCTCTGGTGAAGACGTGGGAAACTCACTCTGCAGGCAGTGTGGAACTGTGAGGGACTGAGGGTGAGCTCAACTCTCAGCAGTAAGATGATTTTGGACAAGGCGTTCAGCTACCTTCTCACATATGGAACTTAGTATGTAGCACCAGTCTACCCCAGGAATTACTGGGAAATCGCTGGATTGAGCTTGGTGGCACTAGTCTTGTGTGCCGGGAGATTCCAGTTACCTCTCCCAACACTTCGGTGAAGCTGCGAGCCTAGGCCTTTTGGAAGCGAAACGTAGCTGCAGGCAGGAGGTAGGCTTACAGGCCATAAGCTCAACTCTCAGAAGTGTGTATACATGGGAGGCAGATGTCTGCTACCCACTCGGACATGCGAGTGGGAACCTAGCTACACTCTGATGAAGAAGGACTTTGGAAATCGCTGTATTCAACTCAGATACACGTGGGTTCAGGCACAACGATTCCACATGCTTTTCTCACAACGTTTCCCTGCCACTAACATGAGGACGTTAGCAGCTCCTTCTACAGTCAAGCAGGATGCGGGAGGGTTGTGCCCTGTCCTTAGCTCTCACAGGGAAGCAGGCCTTGAAGCCAGCTGTCAACTAGCTGCATTCTTATGGCAGGGTGAAGGTAGCAGTATTCTGAGACAGGAGGTTCCCAGGTTACCACTCTACTGGACCTGGAGATACCCTCCAGGTCTGCATTGTTAACTTGCGTCTCAGAAGCCTCTGGCAAACGTCTCTGGTGAAGACGTGCGAAACTCACTCTGCAGGCAGTGTGGAACTGTGAGGGACTGAGGGTGAGCTCAACTCTCAGAAGTAAGATGTTTTTCGACAAGGCGTTCAACTACATACTCACGTATGGAACTTAGTATGTAGCACCAGTCTACCCCAGGAATTACTAGGAAATCGCTTGATTGAGCTTGGAGGCACTCGTCTTGTGTGCCGGGAGATTCCAGTTACCTCTCCCAACACTTGCGTCAAGCAGCGAGCCTAGGCCTTTTGGAAGCGAAAGGTAGCGGCAGGCAGGATGTAGGGTTACAGGCCATAAGCTCAACTCTCAGAAGTGTGTATACATGGGAGGCAGATGTCTGCTGCCCACTCGGACATGGGAGTAGGAACCTAGCTACACTCCTATTGAAGAAGGATGTTGGAAATCGCTGTATTCAACTCAGATACACGGGAGTTCAGGCCCAATGCTTACACATGCTTTTCCCGCAACCCATCCCAGCCACTAACATAAGGAGGTTAGCAGGTACGTCTACAGTCAGGCAGGATGCGGGAGGGTTCTGCTCTGTCCTCAGCTCTCACAGGGAAGCTTGCCTAGAAGCCAGCTCTCAACTAGCTGCATTCCTATGACAGTGTGAAGGTAGCAGTATTCTGAGTAAGGAGGTTCCCAGATTACCACTCTACTGCACCTGGAGATACCGTCCAGGTGTGCATTGTTAACTTGCGTCTCAGAAGCCTCTGGCAAAAGTCTCTGGCGAAGACGTGGGAAACTCACTCTGCAGGCAGTGTGGAACTGTGAGGGACTGAGGGTGAGCTCAACTCTCAGCAGTAAGATGATTTTGGACAAGGCGTTCAGCTACCTTCTCACATATGGAACTTAGTATGTAGCACCAGTCTACCCCAGGAATTACTGGGAAATCGCTGGATTGAGCTTGGTGGCACTAGTCTTGTGTGCCGGGAGATTCCAGTTACCTCTCCGAACACTTCGATGAAGCAGCGAGCCTAGGCCTTTTGGAAGCGAAAGGTAGCTGCAGGCAGGAGGTAGGCTTACAGGCCATAAGCTCAACTCTCAGAAGTGTGTATACATGGGAGGCAGATGTCTGCTACCCACTCGGACATGCGAGTGGGAACCTAGCTACACTCTGATGAAGAAGGACTTTGGAAATCGCTGTATTCAACTCAGATACACGTGGGCTCAGGCACAACGATTCCACATGCTTTTCTCACAACGTTTCCCTGCCACTAACATGAGGACGTTAGCAGCGCCTTCTACAGTCAAGCAGGATGCGGGAGGGTTGTGCCCTGTCCTTAGCTCTCACAGGGAAGCAGGCCTTGAAGCCAGCTGTCAACAAGCTGCATTCTTATGGCAGGGTGAAGGTAGCAGGATTCTGAGACAGGAGGTTCCCAGGTTACCACTCTACTGGACCTGGAGATACCCTCCAAGTCTGCATTGTTAACTTGCGTCTCAGAAGCCTCTGGCAAACGTCTCTGGTGAAGACGTGCGAAACTCACTCTGCAGGCAGTGTGGAACTGTGAGGGACTGAGGGTGAGCTCAACTCTCAGAAGTAAGATGATTTTGGACAAGGCGTTCAACTACATACTCACGTATGGAACTTAGTATGTAGCACCAGTCTACCCCAGGAATTACTAGGAAATCGCTTGATTGAGCTTGGAGGCACTCGTCTTGTGTGCCGGGAGATTCCAGTTACCTCTCCCAACACTTGCGTCAAGCAGCGAGCCTAGGCCTTTTGGAAGCGAAAGGTAGCGGCAGGCAGGATGTAGGGTTACAGGCCAGAAGCTCAACTCTCAGAAGTGTGTATGCATGGGAGGCAGATGTCTGCTACCCACTCGGACATAGGAGTTGGAACCTAGCTACACTCCTATTGAAGAAGGATGTTGGAAATCGCTGTATTCAACTCAGATACACGGGAGTTCAGGCCCAATGCTTACACATGCTTTTCCCGCAACCCATCCCAGCCACTAACATAAGGAGGTTAGCAGGTACGTCTACAGTCAGGCAGGATGCGGGAGGGTTCTGCCCTGTCCTCAGCTCTCACAGGGAAGCTTGCCTAGAAGCCAGCTCTCAACTAGCTGCATTCTTATGACAGTGTGAAGGTAGCAGTATTCTGAGTAAGGAGGTTCCCAGATTACCACTCTACTGCACCTGGAGATACCGTCCAGGTGTGCATTGTTAACTTGCGTCTCAGAAGCCTCTGGCAAAAGTCTCTGGTGAAGACGTGGGAAACTCACTCTGCAGGCAGTGTGGAACTGTGAGGGACTGAGGGTGAGCTCAACTCTCAGCAGTAAGATGATTTTGGACAAGGCGTTCAGCTACCTTCTCACATATGGAACTTAGTATGTAGCACCAGTCTACCCCAGGAATTACTGGGAAATCGCTGGATTGAGCTTGGTGGCACTAGTCTTGTGTGCCGGGAGATTCCAGTTACCTCTCCCAACACTTCGGTGAAGCAGCGAGCCTAGGCCTTTGGAAGCGAAAGGGAGCTGCAGGCAGGAGGTAGGCTTACAGGCCATAAGCTGAACTCTCAGAAGTGTGTATACATGGGAGGCAGATGTCTGCTACCCACTCGGACATGCGAGTGGGAACCTAGCTACACTCTGATGAAGAAGGACTTTGGAAATCGCTGTATTCAACTCAGATACACGTGGGTTCAGGCACAACGATTCCACATGCTTTTCTCACAACGTTTCCCTGCCACTAACATGAGGACGTTAGCAGCGCCTTCTACAGTCAAGCAGGATGCGGGAGGGTTGTGCCCTGTCCTTAGCTCTCACAGGGAAGCAGGCCTTGATGCCAGCTGTCAACTAGCTGCATTCTTATGGCAGGGTGAAGGTAGCAGGATTCTGAGACAGGAGGTTCCCATTTTACCACTCTACTGGACCTGGAGATACCCTCCAGGTCTGCATTGTTAACTTGCGTCTCAGAAGCCTCTGGCAAACGTCTCTGGTGAAGACGTGCGAAACTCACTCTGCAGGCAGTGTGGAACTGTGAGGGACTGAGGGTGAGCTCAACTCTGAGAAGTAAGATGTTTTTGGACAAGGCGTTCAACTACATACTCACGTATGGAACTTAGTATGTAGCACCAGTCTACCCCAGGAATTACTAGGAAATCGCTTGATTGAGCTTGGAGGCACTCGTCTTGTGTGCCGGGAGATTCCAGTTACCTCTCCCAACACTTGCGTCAAGCAGCGAGCCTAGGCCTTTTGGAAGCGAAAGGTAGCGGCAGGCAGGATGTAGGGTTACAGGCCATAAGCTCAACTCTCAGAAGTGTGTATGCATGGGAGGCAGATGTCTGCTGCCCACTCGGACATGGGAGTAGGAACCTAGCTACACTCCTATTTTAGAAGGATGTTTGAAATCGCTGTATTCAACTCAGATACACGGGAGTTCAGGCCCAATGCTTACACATGCTTTTCCCGCAACCCATCCCAGCCACTAACATAAGGAGGTTAGCAGGTACGTCTACAGTCAGGCAGGATGCGGGAGGGTTCTGCCCTGTCCTCAGCTCTCACAGGGAAGCTTGCCTAGAAGCCAGCTCTCAACTAGCTGCATTCTTATGACAGTGTGAAGGTAGCAGTATTCTGAGTAAGGAGGTTCCCAGATTACCACTCTACTGCACCTGGAGATACCGTCCAGGTGTGCATTGTTAACTTGCGTCTCAGAAGCCTCTGGCCAAAGTCTCTGGTGAAGACGTGGGAAACTCACTCTGCAGGCAGTGTGGAACTGTGAGGGACTGAGGGTGAGCTCAACTCTCAGCAGTAAGATGATTTTGGACAAGGCGTTCAGCTACCTTCTCACATATGGAACTTAGTATGTAGCACCAGTCTACCCCAGGAATTACTGGGAAATCGCTGGATTGAGCTTGGTGGCACTAGTCTTGTGTGCCGGGAGATTCCAGTTACCTCTCCGAACACTTCGATGAAGCAGCGAGCCTAGGCCTTTTGGAAGCGAAAGGTAGCTGCAGGCAGGAGGTAGGCTTACAGGCCATAAGCTCAACTCTCAGAAGTGTGTATACATGGGAGGCAGATGTCTGCTACCCACTCGGACATGCGAGTGGGAACCTAGCTACACTCTGATGAAGAAGGACTTTGGAAATCGCTGTATTCAACTCAGATACACGTGGGTTCAGGCACAACGATTCCACATGCTTTTCTCACAACGTTTCCCTGCCACTAACATGAGGACGTTAGCAGCGCCTTCTACAGTCAAGCAGGATGCGGGAGGGTTGTGCCCTGTCCTTAGCTCTCACAGGGAAGCAGGCCTTGAAGCCAGCTGTCAACAAGCTGCATTCTTATGGCAGGGTGAAGGTAGCAGGATTCTGAGACAGGAGGTTCCCAGGTTACCACTCTACTGGACCTGGAGATACCCTCCAGGTCTGCATTGTTAACTTGCGTCTCAGAAGCCTCTGGCAAACGTCTCTGGTGAAGACGTGCGAAACTCACTCTGCAGGCAGTGTGGAACTGTGAGGGACTGAGGGTGAGCTCAACTCTCAGAAGTAAGATGTTTTTGGACAAGGCGTTCAACTACATACTCACGTATGGAACTTAGTATGTAGCACCAGTCAACCCCAGGAATTACTAGGAAATCGCTTGATTGAGCTTGGAGGCACTCGTCTTGTGTGCCGGGAGATTCCAGTTACCTCTGCCAACACTTGCGTCAAGCAGCGAGCCTAGGCCTTTTGGAAGCGAAAGGTAGCGGCAGGCAGGATGTAGGGTTACAGGCCAGAAGCTCAACTCTCAGAAGTGTGTATGCATGGGAGGCAGATGTCTGCTACCCACTCGGACATAGGAGTTGGAACCTAGCTACACTCCTATTGAAGAAGGATGTTGGAAATCGCTGTATTCAACTCAGATACACGGGAGTTCAGGCCCAATGCTTACACATGCTTTTCCCGCAACCCATCCCAGCCACTAACATAAGGAGGTTAGCAGGTACGTCTACAGTCAGGCAGGATGCGGGAGGGTTCTGCCCTGTCCTCAGCTCTCACAGGGAAGCTTGCCTAGAAGCCAGCTCTCAACTAGCTGCATTCTTATGACAGTGTGAAGGTAGCAGTATTCTGAGTAAGGAGGTTCCCAGATTACCACTCTACTGCACCTGGAGATACCGTCCAGGTGTGCATTGTTAACTTGCGTCTCAGAAGCCTCTGGCAAAAGTCTCTGGTGAAGACGTGGGAAACTCACTCTGCAGGCAGTGTGGAACTGTGAGGGACTGAGGGTGAGCTCAACTCTCAGCAGTAAGATGATTTTGGACAAGGCGTTCAGCTACCTTCTCACATATGGAACTGAGTATGTAGCACCAGTCTACCCCAGGAATTACTGGGAAATCGCTGGATTGAGCTTGGTGGCACTAGTCTTGTGTGCCGGGAGATTCCAGTTACCTCTCCCAACATTTCGGTGAAGCAGCGAGCCTAGGCCTTTTGGAAGCGAAAGGTAGCTACAGGCAGGAGGTAGGCTTACAGGCCATAAGCTCAACTCTCAGAAGTGTGTATACATGGGAGGCAGATGTCTGCTAACCACTCGGACATGCGAGTGGGAACCTAGCTACACTCTGATGAAGAAGGACTTTGGAAATCGCTGTATTCAACTCAGATACACGTGGGTTCAGGCACAACGATTCCACATGCTTTTCTCACAACGTTTCCCTGCCACTAACATGAGGACGTTAGCAGCGCCTTCTACAGTCAAGCAGGATGCGGGAGGGTTGTGCCCTGTCCTTAGCTCTCACAGGGAAGCAGGCCTTGAAGCCAGCTGTCAACTAGCTGCATTCTTATGGCAGGGTGAAGGTAGCAGGATTCTGAGACAGGAGGTTCCCATTTTACCACTCTACTGGACCTGGAGATACCCTCCAGGTCTGCATTGTTAACTTGCGTCTCAGAAGCCTCTGGCAAACGTCTCTGGTGAAGACGTGCGAAACTCACTCTGCAGGCAGTGTGGAACTCTGAGGGACTGAGGGTGAGCTCAACTCTGAGAAGTAAGATGTTTTTGGACAAGGCGTTCAACTACATACTCACATATGGAACTTAGTATGTAGCACCAGTCTACCCCAGGAATTACTAGGAAATCGCTTGATTGAGCTTGGAGGCACTCGTCTTGTGTGCCGGGAGATTCCAGTTACCTCTCCCAACACTTGCGTCAAGCAGCGAGCCTAGGCCTTTTGGAAGCGAAAGGTAGCGGCAGGCAGGATGTAGGGTTACAGGCCATAAGCTCAACTCTCAGAAGTGTGTATGCATGGGAGGCAGATGTCTGCTGCCCACTCGGACATGGGAGTTGGAACCTAGCTACACTCCTATTTTAGAAGGATGTTGGAAATCGCTGTATTCAACTCAGATACACGGGAGTTCAGGCCCAATGCTTACACATGCTTTTCCCGCAACCCATCCCAGCCACTAACATAAGGAGGTTAGCAGGTACGTCTACAGTCAGGCAGGATGCGGGAGGGTTCTGCCCTGTCCTCAGCTCTCACAGGGAAGCTTGCCTAGAAGCCAGCTCTCAACTAGCTGCATTCTTATGACAGTGTGAAGGTAGCAGTATTCTGAGTAAGGAGGTTCCCAGATTACCACTCTACTGCACCTGGAGATACCGTCCAGGTGTGCATTGTTAACTTGCGTCTCAGAAGCCTCTGGCAAAAGTCTCTGGTGAAGACGTGGGAAACTCACTCTGCAGGCAGTGTGGAACTGTGAGGGACTGAGGGTGAGCTCAACTCTCAGCAGTAAGATGATTTTGGACAAGGCGTTCAGCTACCTTCTCACATATGGAACTTAGTATGTAGCACCAGTCTACCCCAGGAATTACTGGGAAATCGCTGGATTGAGCTTGGTGGCACTAGTCTTGTGTGCCGGGAGATTCCAGTTACCTCTCCCAACACTTCGGTGAAGCAGCGAGCCTAGGCCTTTTGGAAGCGAAAGGTAGCTACAGGCAGGAGGTAGGCTTACAGGCCATAAGCTCAACTCTCAGAAGTGTGTATACATGGGAGGCAGATGTCTGCTACCCACTCGGACATGCGAGTGGGAACCTATCAACACTCTGATGAAGAAGGACTTTGGAAATCGCTGTATTCAACTCAGATACACGTGGGTTCAGGCACAACGATTCCACATGCTTTTCTCACAACGTTTCCCTGCCACTAACATGAGGACGTTAGCAGCTCCTTCTACAGTCTAGCAGGATGCGGGAGGGTTGTGCCCTGTCCTTAGCCCTCACAGGAAGCAGGCCTTGAAGCCAGCTGTCAACTAGCTGCATTCTTATGGCAGGGTGAAGGTAGCAGGATTCTGAGACAGGAGGTTCCCAGGTTACCACTCTACTGGACCTGGAGATACCCTCCATGTCTGCATTGTTAACTTTCGTCTCAGAAGCCTCTGGCAAACGTCTCTGGTGAAGACGTGCGAAACTCACTCTGCAGGCAGTGTGGAACTGTGAGGGACTGAGGGTGAGCTCAACTCTGAGAAGTAAGATGTTTTTGGACAAGGCGTTCAACTACATAATCACGTATGGAACTTAGTATGTAGCACCAGTCTACCCCAGGAATTACTAGGAAATCGCTTGATTGAGCTTGGAGGCACTCGTCTTGTGTGCCGGGAGATTCCAGTTACCTCTCCCAACACTTGCGTCAAGCAGCGAGCCTAGGGCTTTTGGAAGCGAAAGGTAGCGGCAGGCAGGATGTAGGGTTACAGGCCATAAGCTCAACTCTCAGAAGTGTGTATGCATGGGAGGCAGATGTCTGCTGCCCACTCGGACATGGGAGTAGGAACCTAGCTACACTCCTATTGAAGAAGGATGTTGGAAATCGCTGTATTCAACTCAGATACACGGGAGTTCAGGCCCAATGCTTACACATGCTTTTCCCGCAACCCATCCCAGCCACTAACATAAGGAGGTTAGCAGGTACGTCTACAGTCAGGCAGGATGCGGGAGGGTTCTGCCCTGTCCTCAGCTCTCACAGGGAAGCTTGCCTAGAAGCCAGCTCTCAACTAGCTGCATTCTTATGACAGTGTGAAGGTAGCAGTATTCTGAGTAAGGAGGTTCCCAGATTACCACTCTACTGCACCTGGAGATACCGTCCAGGTGTGCATTGTTAACTTGCGTCTCGGAAGCCTCTGGCAAAAGTCTCTGGTGAAGACGTGGGAAACTCACTCTGCAGGCAGTGTGGAACTGTGAGGGACTGAGGGTGAGCTCAACTCTCAGCAGTAAGATGATTTTGGACAAGGCGTTCAGCTACCTTCTCACATATGGAACTTAGTATGTAGCACCAGTCTACCCCAGGAATTACTGGGAAATCGCTGGATTGAGCTTGGTGGCACTAGTCTTGTGTGCCGGGAGATTCCAGTTACCTCTCCGAACACTTCGATGAAGCAGCGAGCCTAGGCCTTTTGGAAGCGAAAGGTAGCTGCAGGCAGGAGGTAGGCTTACAGGCCATAAGCTCAACTCTCAGAAGTGTGTATACATGGGAGGCAGATGTCTGCTACCCACTCGGACATGCGAGTGGGAACCTAGCTACACTCTGATGAAGAAGGACTTTGGAAATCGCTGTATTCAACTCAGATACACGTGGGTTCAGGCACAACGATTCCACATGCTTTTCTCACAAGGTTTCCCTGCCACTAACATGAGGACGTTAGCAGCGCCTTCTACAGTCAAGCAGGATGCGGGAGGGTTGTGCCCTGTCCTTAGCTCTCACAGGGAAGCAGGCCTTGAAGCCAGCTGTCAACTACCTGCATTCTTATGGCAGGGTGAAGGTAGCAGGATTCTGAGACAGGAGGTTCCCAGGTTACCACTCTACTGGACCTGGAGATACCCTCCAGGTCTGCATTGTTAACTTGCGTCTCAGAAGCCTCTGGCAAACGTCTCTGGTGAAGACGTGCGAAACTCACTCTGCAGGCAGTGTGGAACTGTGAGGGACTGAGGGTGAGCTCAACTCTGAGAAGTAAGATGTTTTTGGACAAGGCGTTCAACTACATACTCACGTATGGAACTTAGTATGTAGCACCAGTCTACCCCAGGAATTACTAGGAAATCGCTTGATTGAGCTTGGAGGCACTCGTCTTGTGTGCCGGGAGATTCCAGTTACCTCTCCCAACACTTGCGTCAAGCAGCGAGCCTAGGCCTTTTGGAAGCGAAAGGTAGCGGCAGGCAGGATGTAGGGTTACAGGCCATAAGCTCAACTCTCAGAAGTGTGTATGCATGGGAGGCAGATGTCTGCTGCCCACTCGGACATGGGAGTTGGAACCTAGCTACACTCCTATTTTAGAAGGATGTTGGAAATCGCTGTATTCAACTCAGATACACGGGAGTTCAGGCCCAATGCTTACACATGCTTTTCCCGCAACCCATCCCAGCCACTAACAGAAGGAGGTTAGCAGGTACGTCTACAGTCAGGCAGGATGCGGGAGGGTTCTGCCCTGTCCTCAGCTCTCACAGGGAAGCTTGCCTAGAAGCCAGCTCTCAACTAGCTGCATTCTTATGACAGTGTGAAGGTAGCAGTATTCTGAGTAAGGAGGTTCCCAGATTACCACTCTACTGCACCTGGAGATACCGTCCAGGTGTGCATTGTTAACTTGCGTCTCAGAAGCCTCTGGCAAAAGTCTCTGGTGAAGACGTGGGAAACTCACTCTGCAGGCAGTGTGGAACTGTGAGGGACTGAGGGTGAGCTCAACTCTCAGCAGTAAGATGATTTTGGACAAGGCGTTCAGCTACCTTCTCACATATGGAACTTAGTATGTAGCACCAGTCTACCACAGGAATTACTGGGAAATCGCTGGATTGAGCTTGGTGGCACTAGTCTTGTGTGCCGGGAGATTCCAGTTACCTCTCCCAACACTTCGGTGAAGCAGCGAGCCTAGGCCTTTTGGAAGCGAAAGGTAGCTACAGGCAGGAGGTAGGCTTACAGGCCATAAGCTCAACTCTCAGAAGTGTGTATACATGGGAGGCAGATGTCTGCTACCCACTCGGACATGCGAGTGGGAACCTATCTACACTCTGATGAAGAAGGACTTTGGAAATCGCTGTATTCAACTCAGATACACGTGGGTTCAGGCACAACGATTCCACATGCTTTTCTCACAACGTTTCCCTGCCACTAACATGAGGACGTTAGCAGCTCCTTCTACAGTCAAGCAGGATGCGGGAGGGTTGTGCCCTGTCCTTAGCTCTCACAGGAAGCAGGCCTTGAAGCCAGCTGTCAACTAGCTGCATTCTTATGGCAGGGTGAAGGTAGCAGGATTCTGAGACAGGAGGTTCCCAGGTTACCACTCTACTGGACCTGGAGATACCCTCCATGTCTGCATTGTTAACTTGCGTCTCAGAAGCCTCTGGCAAACGTCTCTGGTGAAGACGTGCGAAACTCACTCTGCAGGCAGTGTGGAACTGTGAGGGACTGAGGGTGAGCTCAACTCTGAGAAGTAAGATGTTTTTGGACAAGGCGTTCAACTACATACTCACGTATGGAACTTAGTATGTAGCACCAGTCTACCCCAGGAATTACTAGGAAATCGCTTGATTGAGCTTGGAGGCACTCGTCTTGTGTGCCGGGAGATTCCAGTTACCTCTCCCAACACTTGCGTCAAGCAGCGAGCCTAGGGCTTTTGGAAGCGAAAGGTAGCGGCAGGCAGGATGTAGGGTTACAGGCCATAAGCTCAACTCTCAGAAGTGTGTATGCATGGGAGGTAGATGTCTGCTGCCCACTCGGACATGGGAGTAGGAACCTAGCTACACTCCTATTGAAGAAGGATGTTGGAAATCGCTGTATTCAACTCAGATACACGGGAGTTCAGGCCCAATGCTTACACATGCTTTTCCCGCAACCCATCCCAGCCACTAACATAAGGAGGTTAGCAGGTACGTCTACAGTCAGGCAGGATGCGGGAGGGTTCTGCCCTGTCCTCAGCTCTCACAGGGAAGCTTGCCTAGAAGCCAGCTCTCAACTAGCTGCATTCTTATGAAAGTGTGAAGGTAGCAGTATTCTGAGTAAGGAGGTTCCCAGATTACCACTCTACTGCACCTGGAGATACCGTCCAGGTGTGCATTGTTAACTTGCGTCTCGGAAGCCTCTGGCAAAAGTCTCTGGTGAAGACGTGGGAAACTCACTCTGCAGGCAGTGTGGAACTGTGAGGGACTGAGGGTGAGCTCAACTCTCAGCAGTAAGATGATTTTGGACAAGGCGTTCAGCTACCTTCTCACATATGGAACTTAGTATGTAGCACCAGTCTACCCCAGGAATTACTGGGAAATCGCTGGATTGAGCTTGGTGGCACTAGTCTTGTGTGCCGGGAGATTCCAGTTACCTCTCCGAACACTTCGATGAAGCAGCGAGCCTAGGCCTTTTGGAAGCGAAAGGTAGCTGCAGGCAGGAGGTAGGCTTACAGGCCATAAGCTCAACTCTCAGAAGTGTGTATACATGGGAGGCAGATGTCTGCTACCCACTCGGACATGCGAGTGGGAACCTAGCTACACTCTGATGAAGAAGGACTTTGGAAATCGCTGTATTCAACTCAGATACACGTGGGTTCAGGCACAACGATTCCACATGCTTTTCTCACAACGTTTCCCTGCCACTAACATGAGGACGTTAGCAGCGCCTTCTACAGTCAAGCAGGATGCGGGAGGGTTGTGCCCTGTCCTTAGCTCTCACAGGGAAGCAGGCCTTGAAGCCAGCTGTCAACTACCTGCATTATTATGGCAGGGTGAAGGTAGCAGGATTCTGAGACAGGAGGTTCCCAGGTTACCACTCTACTGGACCTGGAGATACCCTCCAGGTCTGCATTGTTAACTTGCGTCTCAGAAGCCTCTGGCAAACGTCTCTGGTGAAGACGTGCGAAACTCACTCTGCAGGCAGTGTGGAACTGTGAGGGACTGAGGGTGAGCTCAACTCTGAGAAGTAAGATGTTTTTGGACAAGGCGTTCAACTACATACTCACGTATGGAACTTAGTATGTAGCACCAGTCTACCCCAGGAATTACTAGGAAATCGCTTGATTGAGCTTGGAGGCACTCGTCTTGTGTGCCGGGAGATTCCAGTTACCTCTCCCAACACTTGCGTCAAGCAGCGAGCCTAGGCCTTTTGGAAGCGAAAGGTAGCGGCAGGCAGGATGTAGGGTTACAGGCCATAAGCTCAACTCTCAGAAGTGTGTATGCATGGGAGGCAGATGTCTGCTGCCCACTCGGACATGGGAGTTGGAACCTAGCTACACTCCTATTTTAGAAGGATGTTGGAAATCGCTGTATTCAACTCAGATACACGGGAGTTCAGGCCCAATGCTTACACATGCTTTTCCCGCAACCCATCCCAGCCACTAACATAAGGAGGTTAGCAGGTACGTCTACAGTCAGGCAGGATGCGGGAGGGTTCTGCCCTGTCCTCAGCTCTCACAGGGAAGCTTGCCTAGAAGCCAGCTCTCAACTAGCTGCATTCTTATGACAGTGTGAAGGTAGCAGTATTCTGAGTAAGGAGGTTCCCAGATTACCACTCTACTGCACCTGGAGATACCGTCCAGGTGTGCATTGTTAACTTGCGTCTCAGAAGCCTCTGGCAAAAGTCTCTGGTGAAGACGTGGGAAACTCACTCTGCAGGCAGTGTGGAACTGTGAGGGACTGAGGGTGAGCTCAACTCTCAGCAGTAAGATGATTTTGGACAAGGCGTTCAGCTACCTTCTCACATATGGAACTTAGTATGTAGCACCAGTCTACCCCAGGAATTACTGGGAAATCGCTGGATTGAGCTTGGTGGCACTAGTCTTGTGTGCCGGGAGATTCCAGTTACCTCTCCCAACACTTCGGTGAAGCAGCGAGCCTAGGCCTTTTGGAAGCGAAAGGTAGCTACAGGCAGGAGGTAGGCTTACAGGCCATAAGCTCAACTCTCAGAAGTGTGTATACATGGGAGGCAGATGTCTGCTACCCACTCGGACATGCGAGTGGGAACCTATCTACACTCTGATGAAGAAGGACTTTGGAAATCGCTGTATTCAACTCAGATACACGTGGGTTCAGGCACAACGATTCCACATGCTTTTCTCACAACGTTTCCCTGCCACTAACATGAGGACGTTAGCAGCTCCTTCTACAGTCAAGCAGGATGCGGGAGGGTTGTGCCCTGTCCTTAGCTCTCACAGGAAGCAGGCCTTGAAGCCAGCTGTCAACTAGCTGCATTCTTATGGCAGGGTGAAGGTAGCAGGATTCTGAGACAGGAGGTTCCCAGGTTACCACTCTACTGGACCTGGAGATACCCTCCATGTCTGCATTGTTAACTTGCGTCTCAGAAGCCTCTGGCAAACGTCTCTGGTGAAGACGTGCGAAACTCACTCTGCAGGCAGTGTGGAACTGTGAGGGACTGAGGGTGAGCTCAACTCTGAGAAGTAAGATGTTTTTGGACAAGGCGTTCAACTACATACTCACGTATGGAACTTAGTATGTAGCACCAGTCTACCCCAGGAATTACTAGGAAATCGCTTGATTGAGCTTGGAGGCACTCGTCTTGTGTGCCGGGAGATTCCAGTTACCTCTCCCAACACTTGCGTCAAGCAGCGAGCCTAGGGCTTTTGGAAGCGAAAGGTAGCGGCAGGCAGGATGTAGGGTTACAGGCCATAAGCTCAACTCTCAGAAGTGTGTATGCATGGGAGGCAGATGTCTGCTGCCCACTCGGACATGGGAGTAGGAACCTAGCTACACTCCTATTGAAGAAGGATGTTGGAAATCGCTGTATTCAACTCAGATACACGGGAGTTCAGGCCCAATGCTTACACATGCTTTTCCCGCAACCCATCCCAGCCACTAACATAAGGAGGTTAGCAGGTACGTCTACAGTCAGGCAGGATGCGGGAGGGTTCTGCCCTGTCCTCAGCTCTCACAGGGAAGCTTGCCTAGAAGCCAGCTCTCAACTAGCTGCATTCTTATGAAAGTGTGAAGGTAGCAGTATTCTGAGTAAGGAGGTTCCCAGATTACCACTCTACTGCACCTGGAGATACCGTCCAGGTGTGCATTGTTAACTTGCGTCTCGGAAGCCTCTGGCAAAAGTCTCTGGTGAAGACGTGGGAAACTCACTCTGCAGGCAGTGTGGAACTGTGAGGGACTGAGGGTGAGCTCAACTCTCAGCAGTAAGATGATTTTGGACAAGGCGTTCAGCTACCTTCTCACATATGGAACTTAGTATGTAGCACCAGTCTACCCCAGGAATTACTGGGAAATCGCTGGATTGAGCTTGGTGGCACTAGTCTTGTGTGCCGGGAGATTCCAGTTACCTCTCCGAACACTTCGATGAAGCAGCGAGCCTAGGCCTTTTGGAAGCGAAAGGTAGCTGCAGGCAGGAGGTAGGCTTACAGGCCATAAGCTCAACTCTCAGAAGTGTGTATACATGGGAGGCAGATGTCTGCTACCCACTCGGACATGCGAGTGGGAACCTAGCTACACTCTGATGAAGAAGGACTTTGGAAATCGCTGTATTCAACTCAGATACACGTGGGTTCAGGCACAACGATTCCACATGCTTTTCTCACAACGTTTCCCTGCCACTAACATGAGGACGTTAGCAGCGCCTTCTACAGTCAAGCAGGATGCGGGAGGGTTGTGCCCTGTCCTTAGCTCTCACAGGGAAGCAGGCCTTGAAGCCAGCTGTCAACAAGCTGCATTCTTATGGCAGGGTGAAGGTAGCAGGATTCTGAGACAGGAGGTTCCCAGGTTACCACTCTACTGGACCTGGAGATACCCTCCAGGTCTGCATTGTTAACTTGCGTCTCAGAAGCCTCTGGCAAACGTCTCTGGTGAAGACGTGCGAAACTCACTCTGCAGGCAGTGTGGAACTGTGAGGGACTGAGGGTGAGCTCAACTCTCAGAAGTAAGATGTTTTTGGACAAGGCGTTCAACTACATACTCACGTATGGAACTTAGTATGTAGCACCAGTCTACCCCAGGAATTACTAGGAAATCGCTTGATTGAGCTTGGAGGCACTCGTCTTGTGTGCCGGGAGATTCCAGTTACCTCTCCCAACACTTGCGTCAAGCAGCGAGCCTAGGCCTTTTGGAAGCGAAAGGTAGCGGCAGGCAGGATGTAGGGTTACAGGCCATAAGCTCAACTCTCAGAAGTGTGTATGCATGGGAGGCAGATGTCTGCTGCCCACTCGGACATGGGAGTAGGAACCTAGCTACACTCCTATTTTAGAAGGATGTTTGAAATCGCTGTATTCAACTCAGATACACGGGAGTTCAGGCCCAATGCTTACACATGCTTTTCCCGCAACCCATCCCAGCCACTAACATAAGGAGGTTAGCAGGTACGTCTACAGTCAGGCAGGATGCGGGAGGGTTCTGCCCTGTCCTCAGCTCTCACAGGGAAGCTTGCCTAGAAGCCAGCTCTCAACTAGCTGCATTCTTATGACAGTGTGAAGGTAGCAGTATTCTGAGTAAGGAGGTTCCCAGATTACCACTCTACTGCACCTGGAGATACCGTCCAGGTGTGCATTGTTAACTTGCGTCTCAGAAGCCTCTGGCAAAAGTCTCTGGTGAAGACGTGGGAAACTCACTCTGCAGGCAGTGTGGAACTGTGAGGGACTGAGGGTGAGCTCAACTCTCAGCAGTAAGATGATTTTGGACAAGGCGTTCAGCTACCTTCTCACATATGGAACTTAGTATGTAGCACCAGTCTACCCCAGGAATTACTGGGAAATCGCTGGATTGAGCTTGGTGGCACTAGTCTTGTGTGCCGGGAGATTCCAGTTACCTCTCCCAACACTTCGGTGAAGCAGCGAGCCTAGGCCTTTTGGAAGCGAAAGGTAGCTGCAGGCAGGAGGTAGGCTTACAGGCCATAAGCTCAACTCTCAGAAGTGTGTATACATGGGAGGCAGATGTCTGCTACCCACTCGGACATGCGAGTGGGAACCTAGCTACACTCTGATGAAGAAGGACTTTGGAAATCGCTGTATTCAACTCAGATACACATGGGTTCAGGCACAACGATTCCACATGCTTTTCTCACAACGTTTCCCTGCCACTAACATGAGGACGTTAGCAGCTCCTTCTACAGTCAAGCAGGATGCGGGAGGGTTGTGCCCTGTCGTTAGCTCTCACAGGGAAGCAGGCCTTGAAGCCAGCTGTCAACTAGCTGCATTCTTATGGCAGGGTGAAGGTAGCAGTATTCTGAGACAGGAGGTTCCCAGGTTACCACTCTACTGGAAATGGAGATACCCTCCAGGTCTGCATTGTTAACTTGCGTCTCAGAAGCCTCTGGCAAACGTCTCTGGTGAAGACGTGCGAAACTCACTCTGCAGGCAGGGTGGAACTGTGAGGGACTGAGGGTGAGCTCAACTCTCAGAAGTAAGATGTTTTTGGACAAGGCGTTCAACTACATACTCACGTATGGAACTTAGTATGTAGCACCAGTCTACCCCAGGAATTACTAGGAAATCGCTTGATTGAGCTTGGAGGCACTCGTCTTGTGTGCCGGGAGATTCCAGTTACCTCTCCCAACACTTGCGTCAAGCAGCGAGCCTAGGCCTTTTGGAAGCGAAAGGTAGCGGCAGGCAGGATGTAGGGTTACAGGCCATAAGCTCAACTCTCAGAAGTGTGTATGCATGGGAGGCAGATGTCTGCTACCCACTCGGACATGGGAGTTGGAACCTAGCTACACTCCTATTGAAGAAGGATGTTGGAAATCGCTGTATTCAACTCAGATACACGGGAGTTCAGGCCCAATGCTTACACATGCTTTTCCCACAACCCATCCCAGCCACTAACATAAGGAGGTTAGCAGGTACGTCTACAGTCAGGCAGGATGCGGGAGGGTTCTGCCCTGTCCTCAGCTCTCACAGGGAAGCTTGCCTAGAAGCCAGCTCTCAACTAGCTGCATTCTTATGACAGTGTGAAGGTAGCAGTATTCTGAGTAAGGAGGTTCCCAGATTACCACTCTACTGCACCTGGAGATACCGTCCAGGTGTGCATTGTTAACTTGCGTCTCAGAAGCCTCTGGCAAAAGTCTCTGGTGAAGACGTGGGAAACTCACTCTGCAGGCAGTGTGGAACTGTGAGGGACTGAGGGTGAGCTCAACTCTCAGCAGTAAGATGATTTTGGACAAGGCGTTCAGCTACCTTCTCACATATGGAACTTAGTATGTAGCACCAGTCTACCCCAGGAATTACTGGGAAATCGCTGGATTGAGCTTGGTGGCACTAGTCTTGTGTGCCGGGAGATTCCAGTTACCTCTCCCAACACTTCGGTGAAGCAGCGAGCCTAGGCCTTTTGGAAGCGAAAGGTAGCTGCAGGCAGGAGGTAGGCTTACAGGCCATAAGCTCAACTCTCAGAAGTGTGTATACATGGGAGGCAGATGTCTGCTACCCACTCGGACATGCGAGTGGGAACCTAGCTACACTCTGATGAAGAAGGACTTTGGAAATCGCTGTATTCAACTCAGATACACGTGGGTTCAGGCACAACGATTCCACATGCTTTTCTCACAACGTTTCCCTGCCACTAACATGAGGACGTTAGCAGCTCCTTCTACAGTCAAGCAGGATGCGGGAGGGTTGTGCCCTGTCCTTAGCTCTCACAGGGAAGCAGGCCTTGAAGCCAGCTGTCAACTAGCTGCATTCTTATGGCAGGGTGAAGGTAGCAGTATTCTGAGACAGGAGGTTCCCAGGTTACCACTCTACTGGACCTGGAGATACCCTCCAGGTCTGCATTGTTAACTTGCGTCTCAGAAGCCTCTGGCAAACGTCTCTGGTGAAGACGTGCGAAACTCACTCTGCAGGCAGGGTGGAACTGTGAGGGACTGAGGGGGAGCTCAACTCTCAGAAGTAAGATGTTTTTGGACAAGGCGTTCAACTACCTACTCACGTATGGAACTTAGTATGTAGCACCAGTCTACCCCAGGAATTACTAGGAAATTGCTTGATTGAGCTTGGAGGCACTCGTCTTGTGTGCCGGGAGATTCCAGTTACCTCTCCCAACACTTGCGTCAAGCAGCGAGCCTAGGCCTTTTGGAAGCGAAATGTAGCGGCAGGCAGGATGTAGGGTTACAGGCCATAAGCTCAACTCTCAGAAGTGTGTATGCATGGGAGGCAGATGTCTGCTACCCACTCGGACATGGGAGTTGGAACCTAGCTACACTCCTATTGAAGAAGGATGTTGGAAATCGCTGTATTCAACTCAGATACACGGGAGTTCAGGCCCAATGCTTACACATGCTTTTCCCGCAACCCATCCCAGCCACTAACATAAGGAGGTTAGCAGGTACGTCTACAGTCAGGCAGGATGCGGGAGGGTTCTGCCCTGTCCTCAGCTCTCACAGGGAAGCTTGCCTAGAAGCCAGCTCTCAACTAGCTGCATTCTTATGACAGTGTGAAGGTAGCAGTATTCTGAGTAAGGAGGTTCCCAGATTACCACTCTACTGCACCTGGAGATACCGTCCAGGTGTGCATTGTTAACTTGCGTCTCAGAAGCCTCTGGCAAAGGTCTCTGGTGAAGACGTGGGAAACTCACTCTGCAGGCAGTGTGGAACTGTGAGGGACTGAGGGTGAGCTCAACTCTCAGCAGTAAGATGATTTTGGACAAGGCGTTCAGCTACCTTCTCACATATGGAACTTAGTATGTAGCACCAGTCTACCCCAGGAATTACTGGGAAATCGCTGGATTGAGCTTGGTGGCACTAGTCTTGTGTGCCGGGAGATTCCAGTTACCTCTCCCAACACTTCGGTGAAGCAGCGAGCCTAGGCCTTTTGGAAGCGAAAGGTAGCTGCAGGCAGGAGGTAGGCTTACAGGCCATAAGCTCAACTCTCAGAAGTGTGTATACATGGGAGGCAGATGTCTGCTACCCACTCGGACATGCGAGTGGGAACCTAGCTACACTCTGATGAAGAAGGACTTTGGAAATCGCTGTATTCAACTCAGATACACGTGGGTTCAGGCACAACGATTCCACATGCTTTTCTCACAACGTTTCCCTGCCACTAACATAAGGACGTTAGCAGCTCCTTCTACAGTCAAGCAGGATGCGGGAGGGTTGTGCCCTGTCCTTAGCTCTCACAGGGAAGCAGGCCTTGAAGCCAGCTGTCAACTAGCTGCATTCTTATGGCAGGGTGAAGGTAGCAGTATTCTGAGACACTAGGTTCCCAGGTTACCACTCTACTGGACCTGGAGATACCCTCCAGGTCTGCATTGTTAACTTGCGTCTCAGAAGCCTCTGGCAAACGTCTCTGGTGAAGACGTGCGAAACTCACTCTGCAGGCAGTGTGGAACTGTGAGGGACTGAGGGTGAGCTCAACTCTCAGAAGTAAGATGTTTTTGGACAAGGCGTTCAACTACATACTCACGTATGGAACTTAGTATGTAGCACCAGTCTACCCCAGGAATTACTAGGAAATCGCTTGATTGAGCTTGGAGGCACTCGTCTTGTGTGCCGGGAGATTCCAGTTACCTCTCCCAACACTTGCGTCAAGCAGCGAGCCTAGGCCTTTTGGAAGCGAAAGGTAGCGGCAGGCAGGATGTAGGGTTACAGGCCATAAGCTCAACTCTCAGAAGTGTGTATGCATGGGAGGCAGATGTCTGCTACCCACTCGGACATGGGAGTTGGAACCTAGCTACACTCCTATTGAAGAAGGATGTTGGAAATCGCTGTATTCAACTCAGATACACGGGAGTTCAGGCCCAATGCTTACACATGATTTTCCCGCAACCCATCCCAGCCACTAACATAAGGAGGTTAGCAGGTACGTCTACAGTCAGGCAGGATGCGGGAGGGTTCTGCCCTGTCCTCAGCTCTCACAGGGAAGCTTGCCTAGAAGCCAGCTCTCAACTAGCTGCATTCTTATGACAGTGTGAAGGTAGCAGTATTCTGAGTAAGGAGGTTCCCAGATTACCACTCTACTGCACCTGGAGATACCGTCCAGGTGTGCATTGTTAACTTGCGTCTCAGAAGCCTCTGGCAAAAGTCTCTGGTGAAGACGTGGGAAACTCACTCTGCAGGCAGTGTGGAACTGTGAGGGACTGAGGGTGAGCTCAACTCTCAGCAGTAAGATGATTTTGGACAAGGCGTTCAGCTACCTTCTCACATATGGAACTTAGTATGTAGCACCAGTCTACCCCAGGAATTACTGGGAAATCGCTGGATTGAGCTTGGTGGCACTAGTCTTGTGTGCCGGGAGATTCCAGTTACCTCTCCCAACACTTCGGTGAAGCAGCGAGCCTAGGCCTTTTGGAAGCGAAAGGTAGCTGCAGGCAGGAGGTAGGCTTACAGGCCATAAGCTCAACTCTCAGAAGTGTGTATACATGGGAGGCAGATGTCTGCTACCCACTCGGACATGCGAGTGGGAACCTAGCTACACTCTGATGAAGAAGGACTTTGGAAATCGCTGTATTCAACTCAGATACACGTGGGTTCAGGCACAACGATTCCACATGCTTTTCTCACAACGTTTCCCTGCCACTAACATGAGGACGTTAGCAGCTCCTTCTACAGTCAAGCAGGATGCGGGAGGGTTGTGCCCTGTCCTTAGCTCTCACAGGGAAGCAGGCCTTGAAGCCAGCTGTCAACTAGCTGCATTCTTATGGCAGGGTGAAGGTAGCAGTATTCTGAGACAGGAGGTTCCCAGGTTACCACTCTACTGGACCTGGAGATACCCTCCAGGTCTGCATTGTTAACTTGCGTCTCAGAAGCCTCTGGCAAACGTCTCTGGTGAAGACGTGCGAAACTCACTCTGCAGGCAGGGTGGAACTGTGAGGGACTGAGGGTGAGCTCAACTCTCAGAAGTAAGATGTTTTTGGACAAGGCGTTCAACTACCTACTCACGTATGGAACTTAGTATGTAGCACCAGTCTACCCCAGGAATTACTAGGAAATTGCTTGATTGAGCTTGGAGGCACTCGTCTTGAGTGCCGGGATATTCCAGTTACCTCTCCCAACACTTGCGTCAAGCAGCGAGCCTAGGCCTTTTGGAAGCGAAATGTAGCGGCAGGCAGGATGTAGGGTTACAGGCCATAAGCTCAACTCTCAGAAGTGTGTATGCATGGGAGGCAGATGTCTGCTACCCACTCGGACATGGGAGTTGGAACCTAGCTACACTCCTATTGAAGAAGGATGTTGGAAATCGCTGTATTCAACTCAGATACACGGGAGTTCAGACCCAATGCTTACACATGCTTTTCCCGCAACCCATCCCAGCCACTAACATAAGGAGGTTAGCAGGTACGTCTACAGTCAGGCAGGATGCGGGAGGGTTCTGCCCTGTCCTCAGCTCTCACAGGGAAGCTTGCCTAGAAGCCAGCTCTCAACTAGCTGCATTCTTATGACAGTGTGAAGGTAGCAGTATTCTGAGTAAGGAGGTTCCCAGATTACCACTCTACTGCACCTGGAGATACCGTCCAGGTGTGCATTGTTAACTTGCGTCTCAGAAGCCTCTGGCAAAGGTCTCTGGTGAAGACGTGGGAAACTCACTCTGCAGGCAGTGTGGAACTGTGAGGGACTGAGGGTGAGCTCAACTCTCAGCAGTAAGATGATTTTGGACAAGGCGTTCAGCTACCTTCTCACATATGGAACTTAGTATGTAGCACCAGTCTACCCCAGGAATTACTGGGAAATCGCTGGATTGAGCTTGGTGGCACTAGTCTTGTGTGCCGGGAGATTCCAGTTACCTCTCCCAACACTTCGGTGAAGCAGCGAGCCTAGGCCTTTTGGAAGCGAAAGGTAGCTGCAGGCAGGAGGTAGGCTTACAGGCCATAAGCTCAACTCTCAGAAGTGTGTATACATGGGAGGCAGATGTCTGCTACCCACTCGGACATGCGAGTGGGAACCTAGCTACACTCTGATGAAGAAGGACTTTGGAAATCGCTGTATTCAACTCAGATACACGTGGGTTCAGGCACAACGATTCCACATGCTTTTCTCACAACGTTTCCCTGCCACTAACATGAGGACGTTAGCAGCTCCTTCTACAGTCAAGCAGGATGCGGGAGGGTTGTGCCCTGTCCTTAGCTCTCACAGGGAAGCAGGCCTTGAAGCCAGCTGTCAACTAGCTGCATTCTTATGGCAGGGTGAAGGTAGCAGTATTCTGAGACACTAGGTTCCCAGGTTACCACTCTACTGGACCTGGAGATACCCTCCAGGTCTGCATTGTTAACTTGCGTCTCAGAAGCCTCTGGCAAACGTCTCTGGTGAAGACGTGCGAAACTCACTCTGCAGGCAGTGTGGAACTGTGAGGGACTGAGGGTCAGCTCAACTCTCAGAAGTAAGATGTTTTTGGACAAGGCGTTCAACTACATACTCACGTATGGAACTTAGTATGTAGCACCAGTCTACCCCAGGAATTACTAGGAAATCGCTTGATTGAGCTTGGAGGCACTCGTCTTGTGTGCCGGGAGATTCCAGTTACCTCTCCCAACACTTGCGTCAAGCAGCGAGCCTAGGCCTTTTGGAAGCGAAAGGTAGCGGCAGGCAGGATGTAGGGTTACAGGCCATAAGCTCAACTCTCAGAAGTGTGTATGCATGGGAGGCAGATGTCTGCTACCCACTCGGACATGGGAGTTGGAACCTAGCTACACTCCTATTGAAGAAGGATGTTGGAAATCGCTGTATTCAACTCAGATACACGGGAGTTCAGGCCCAATGCTTACACATGCTTTTCCCGCAACCCATCCCAGCCACTAACATAAGGAGGTTAGCAGGTACGTCTACAGTCAGGCAGGATGCGGGAGGGTTCTGCCCTGTCCTCAGCTCTCACAGGGAAGCTTGCCTAGAAGCCAGCTCTCAACTAGCTGCATTCTTATGACAGTGTGAAGGTAGCAGTATTCTGAGTAAGGAGGTTCCCAGATTACCACTCTACTGCACCTGGAGATACCGTCCAGGTGTGCATTGTTAACTTGCGTCTCAGAAGCCTCTGGCAAAAGTCTCTGGTGAAGACGTGGGAAACTCACTCTGCAGGCAGTGTGGAACTGTGAGGGACTGAGGGTGAGCTCAACTCTCAGCAGTAAGATGATTTTGGACAAGGCGTTCAGCTACCTTCTCACATATGGAACTTAGTATGTAGCACCAGTCTACCCCAGGAATTACTGGGAAATCGCTGGATTGAGCTTGGTGGCACTAGTCTTGTGTGCCGGGAGATTCCAGTTACCTCTCCCAACACTTCGGTGAAGCAGCGAGCCTAGGCCTTTTGGAAGCGAAAGGTAGCTACAGGCAGGAGGTAGGCTTACAGGCCATAAGCTCAACTCTCAGAAGTGTGTATACATGGGAGGCAGATGTCTGCTACCCACTCGGACATGCGAGTGGGAACCTATCTACACTCTGATGAAGAAGGACTTTGGAAATCGCTGTATTCAACTCAGATACACGTGGGTTCAGGCACAACGATTCCACATGCTTTTCTCACAACGTTTCCCTGCCACTAACATGAGGACGTTAGCAGCGCCTTCTACAGTCAAGCAGGATGCGGGAGGGTTGTGCCCTGTCCTTAGCTCTCACAGGAAGCAGGCCTTGAAGCCAGCTGTCAACTAGCTGAATTCTTATGGCAGGGTGAAGGTAGCAGGATTCTGAGACAGGAGGTTCCCAGGTTACCACTCTACTGGACCTGGAGATACCCTCCAGGTCTGCATTGTTAACTTGCGTCTCAGAAGCCTCTGGCAAATGTCTCTGGTGAAGACGTGCGAAACTCACTCTGCAGGCAGTGTGGAACTGTGAGGGACTGAGGGTGAGCTCAACTCTCAGAAGTAAGATGTTTTTGGACAAGGCGTTCAACTACATACTCACGTATGGAACTTAGTATGTAGCACCAGTCTACCCCAGGAATTACTAGGAAATCGCTTGATTGAGCTTGGAGGCACTCGTCTTGTGTGCCGGGAGATTCCAGTTACCTCTCCCAACACTTGCGTCAAGCAGCGAGCCTAGGCCTTTTGGAAGCGAAAGGTAGCGGCAGGCAGGATGTAGGGTTACAGGCCATAAGCTCAACTCTCAGAAGTGTGTATGCATGGGAGGCAGATGTCTGCTGCCCACTCGGACATGGGAGTTGGAACCTAGCTACACTCCTATTTTAGAAGGATGTTGGAAATCGCTGTATTCAACTCAGATACACGGGAGTTCAGGCCCAATGCTTACACATGCTTTTCCCGCCACCCATCCCAGCCTTTAACATAAGGAGGTTAGCAGGTACGTCTACAGTCAGGCAGGATGCGGGAGGGTTCTGCCCTGTCCTCAGCTCTCACAGGGAAGCTTGCCTAGAAGCCAGCTCTCAACTAGCTGCATTCTTATGACAGTGTGAAGGTAGCAGTATTCTGAGTAAGGAGGTTCCCAGATTACCACTCTACTGCACCTGGAGATACCGTCCAGGTGTGCATTGTTAACTTGCGTCTCAGAAGCCTCTGGCAAAAGTCTCTGGTGAAGACGTGGGAAACTCTCTCTGCAGGCAGTGTGGAACTGTGAGGGACTGAGGGTGAGCTCAACTCTCAGCTGTAAGATGATTTTGGACAAGGCGTTCAGCTACCTTCTCACATATGGAACTTAGTATGTAGCACCAGTCTACCCCAGGAATTACTGGGAAATCGCTGGATTGAGCTTGGTGGCACTAGTCTTGTGTGCCGGGAGATTCCAGTTACCTCTCCCAACACTTCGGTGAAGCAGCGAGCCTAGACCTTTTGGAAGCGAAAGGTAGCTGCAGGCAGGAGGTAGGCTTACAGGCCATAAGCTCAACTCTCAGAAGTGTGTATACATGGGAGGCAGATGTCTGCTACCCACTCGGACATGCGAGTGGGAACCTAGCTACACGCTGATGAAGAAGGACTTTGGAAATCGCTGTATTCAACTCAGATACACGTGGGTTCAGGCACAACGATTCCACATGCTTTTCTCACAACCTTTCCCTGCCACTAACATGAGGACGTTAGCAGCGCCTTCTACAGTCAAGCAGGATGCGGGAGGGTTGTGCCCTGTCCTTAGCTCTCACAGGGAAGCAGGCCTTGAAGCCAGCTGTCAACAAGCTGCATTCTTATGGCAGGGTGAAGGTAGCAGGATTCTGAGACAGGAGGTTCCCAGGTTACCACTCTACTGGACCTGGAGATACCCTCCAGGTCTGCATTGTTAACTTGCGTCTCAGAAGCCTCTGGCAAACGTCTCTGGTGAAGACGTGCGAAACTCACTCTGCAGGCAGTGTGGAACTGTGAGGGACTGAGGGTGAGCTCAACTCTGAGAAGTAAGATGTTTTTGGACAAGGCGTTCAACTACATACTCACGTATGGAACTTAGTATGTAGCACCAGTCTACCCCAGGAATTACTAGGAAATCGCTTGATTGAGCTTGGAGGCACTCGTCTTGTGTGCCGGGAGATTCCAGTTACCTCTCCCAACACTTGCGTCAAGCAGCGAGCCTAGGCCTTTTGGAAGCGAAAGGTAGCGGCAGGCAGGATGTAGGGTTACAGGCCATAAGCTCAACTCTCAGAAGTGTGTATGCATGGGAGGCAGATGTCTGCTACCCACTCGGACATGGGAGTTGGAACATAGCTACACTCCTATTGAAGAAGGATGTTGGAAATCGCTGTATTCAACTCAGATACACGGGAGTTCAGGCCCAATGCTTACACATGCTTTTCCCGCAACCCATCCCAGCCACTAACATAAGGAGGTTAGCAGGTACGTCTACAGTCAGGCAGGATGCGGGAGGGTTCTGCCCTGTCCTCAGCTCTCACAGGGAAGCTTGCCTAGAAGCCAGCTCTCAACTAGCTGCATTCTTATGACAGTGTGAAGGTAGCAGTATTCTGAGTAAGGAGGTTCCCAGATTACCACTCTACTGCACCTGGAGATACCGTCCAGGTGTGCATTGTTAACTTGCGTCTCAGAAGCCTCTGGCAAAAGTCTCTGGTGAAGACGTGGGAAACTCACTCTGCAGGCAGTGTGGAACTGTGAGGGACTGAGGGTGAGCTCAACTCTCAGCAGTAAGATGATTTTGGACAAGGCGTTCAGCTACCTTCTCACATATGGAACTTAGTATGTAGCACCAGTCTACCCCAGGAATTACTGGGAAATCGCTGGATTGAGCTTGGTGGCACTAGTCTTGTGTGCCGGGAGATTCCAGTTACCTCTCCCAACACTTCGGTGAAGCAGCGAGCCTAGGCCTTTTGGAAGCGAAAGGTAGCTGCAGGCAGGAGGTAGGCTTACAGGCCATAAGCTCAACTCTCAGAAGTGTGTATACATGGGAGGCAGATGTCTGCTACCCACTCGGACATGCGAGTGGGAACCTAGCTACACTCTGATGAAGAAGGACTTTGGAAATCGCTGTATTCAACTCAGATACACGTGGGTTCAGGCACAACGATTCCACATGCTTTTCTCACAACGTTTCCCTGCCACTAACATGAGGACGTTAGCAGCTCCTTCTACAGTCAAGCAGGATGCGGGAGGGTTGTGCCCTGTCCTTAGCTCTCACAGGGAAGCAGGCCTTGAAGCCAGCTGTCAACTAGCTGCATTCTTATGGCAGGGTGAAGGTAGCAGTATTCTGAGACAGGAGGTTCCCAGGTTACCACTCTACTGGACCTGGAGATACCCTCCAGGTCTGCATTGTTAACTTGCGTCTCAGAAGCCTCTGGCAAACGTCTCTGGTGAAGACGTGCGAAAATCACTCTGCAGGCAGTGTGGAACTGTGAGGGACTGAGGGTGAGCTCAACTCTGAGAAGTAAGATGTTTTTGGACAAGGCGTTCAACTACATACTCACGTATGGAACTTAGTATGTAGCACCAGTCTACCCCAGGAATTACTAGGAAATCGCTTGATTGAGCTTGGAGGCACTCGTCTTGTGTGCCGGGAGTTTCCAGTTACCTCTCCCAACACTTGCGTCAAGCAGCGAGGCTAGGCCTTTTGGAAGCGAAAGGTAGCGGCAGGCAGGATGTAGGGTTACAGGCCATAAGCTCAACTCTCAGAAGTGTGTATGCATGGGAGGCAGATGTCTGCTCCCCACTCGGACATGGGAGTTGGAACCTAGCTACACTCCTATTTTAGAAGGATGTTGGAAATCGCTGTATTCAACTCAGATACACGGGAGTTCAGGCCCAATGCTTACACATGCTTTTCCCGCAACCCATCCCAGCCACTAACATAAGGAGGTTAGCAGGTACGTCTACAGTCAGGCAGGATGCGGGAGGGTTCTGCCCTGTCCTCAGCTCTCACAGGGAAGCTTGCCTAGAAGCCAGCTCTCAACTAGCTGCATTCTTATGACAGTGTGAAGGTAGCAGTATTCTGAGTAAGGAGGTTCCCAGATTACCACTCTACTGCACCTGGAGATACCGTCCAGGTGTGCATTGTTAACTTGCGTCTCAGAAGCCTCTGGCAAAAGTCTCTGGTGAAGACGTGGGAAACTCACTCTGCAGGCAGTGTGGAACTGTGAGGGACTGAGGGTGAGCTCAACTCTCAGCAGTAAGATGATTTTGGACAAGGCGTTCAGCTACCTTCTCACATATGGAACTTAGTATGTAGCACCAGTCTACCCCAGGAATTACTGGGAAATCGCTGGATTGAGCTTGGTGGCACTAGTCTTGTGTGCCGGGAGATTCCAGTTACCTCTCCCAACACTTCGGTGAAGCAGCGAGCCTAGGCCTTTTGGAAGCGAAAGGTAGCTGCAGGCAGGAGGTAGGCTTACAGGCCATAAGCTGAACTCTCAGAAGTGTGTATACATGGGAGGCAGATGTCTGCTACCCACTCGGACATGCGAGTGGGAACCTAGCTACACTCTGATGAAGAAGGACTTTGGAAATCGCTGTATTCAACTCAGATACACGTGGGTTCAGGCACAACGATTCCACATGCTTTTCTCACAACGTTTCCCTGCCACTAACATGAGGACGTTAGCAGCGCCTTCTACAGTCAAGCAGGATGCGGGAGGGTTGTGCCCTGTCCTTAGCTCTCACAGGGAAGCAGGCCTTGAAGCCAGCTGTCAACTAGCTGCATTCTTATGGCAGGGTGAAGGTAGCAGGATTCTGAGACAGGAGGTTCCCAGGTTACCACTCTACTGGACCTGGAGATACCCTCCAGGTCTGCATTGTTAACTTGCGTCTCAGAAGCCTCTGGCAAACGTCTCTGGTGAAGACGTGCGAAACTCACTCTGCAGGCAGTGTGGAACTGTGAGGGACTGAGGGTGAGCTCAACTCTCAGAAGTAAGATGTTTTTGGACAAGGCGTTCAACTACCTACTCACGTATGGAACTTAGTATGTAGCACCAGTCTACCCCAGGAATTACTAGGAAATCGCTTGATTGAGCTTGGAGGCACTCGTCTTGTGTGCCGGGAGATTCCAGTTACCTCTCCCAACACTTGCGTCAAGCAGCGAGCCTAGGCCTTTTGGAAGCGAAAGGTAACGGCAGGCAGGATGTAGGGTTACAGGCCATAAGCTCAACTCTCAGAAGTGTGTATGCATGGGAGGCAGATGTCTGCTACCCACTCGGACATGGGAGTTGGAACCTAGCTACACTCCTATTGAAGAAGGATGTTGGAAATCGCTGTATTCAACTCAGATACACGGGAGTTCAGGCCCAATGCTTACACATGCTTTTCCCTCAACCCATCCCAGCCACTAACATAAGGAGGTTAGCAGGTACGTCTACAGTCAGGCAGGATGCGGGAGGGTTCTGCCCTGTCCTCAGCTCTCACAGGGAAGCTTGCCTAGAAGCCAGCTCTCAACTAGCTGCATTCTTATGACAGTGTGAAGGTAGCAGTATTCTGAGTAAGGAGGTTCCCAGATTACCACTCTACTGCACCTGGAGATACCGTCCAGGTGTGCATTGTTAACTTGCGTCTCAGAAGCCTCTGGCAAAAGTCTCTGGTGAAGACGTGGGAAACTCACTCTGCAGGCAGTGTGGAACTGTGAGGGACTGAGGGTGAGCTCAACTCTCAGCAGTAAGATGATTTTGGACAAGGCGTTCAGCTACCTTCTCACATATGGAACTTAGTATGTAGCACCAGTCTACCCCAGGAATTACTGGGAAATCGCTGGATTGAGCTTGGTGGCACTAGTCTTGTGTGCCGGGAGATTCCAGTTACCTCTCCCAACACTTCGGTGAAGCAGCGAGCCTAGGCCTTTTGGAAGCGAAAGGTAGCTGCAGGCAGGAGGTAGGCTTACAGGCCATAAGCTCAACTCTCAGAAGTGTGTATACATGGGAGGCAGATGTCTGCTACCCACTCGGACATGCGAGTGGGAACCTAGCTACACTCTGATGAAGAAGGACTTCGGAAATCGCTGTATTCAACTCAGATACACGTGGGTTCAGGCACAACGATTCCACATGCTTTTCTCACAACGTTTCCCTGCCACTAACATGAGGACCTTAGCAGCGCCTTCTACAGTCAAGCAGGATGCGGGAGGGTTGTGCCCTGTCCTTAGCTCTCACAGGGAAGCAGGCCTTGAAGCCAGCTGTCAACAAGCTGCATTCTTATGGCAGGGTGAAGGTAGCAGGATTCTGAGACAGGAGGTTCCCAGGTTACCACTCTACTGGACCTGGAGATACCCTCCAGGTCTGCATTGTTAACTTGCGTCTCAGAAGCCTCTGGCAAACGTCTCTGGTGAAGACGTGCGAAACTCACTCTGCAGGCAGTGTGGAACTGTGAGGGACTGAGGGTGAGCTCAACTCTCAGAAGTAAGATGTTTTTGGACAAGGCGTTCAACTACATACTCACGTATGGAACTTAGTATGTAGCACCAGTCTACCCCAGGAATTACTAGGAAATCGCTTGATTGAGCTTGGAGGCACTCGTCTTGTGTGCCGGGAGATTCCAGTTACCTCTCCCAACACTTGCGTCAAGCAGCGAGCCTAGGCCTTTTGGAAGCGAAAGGTAGCGGCAGGCAGGATGTAGGGTTACAGGCCATAAGCTCAACTCTCAGAAGTGTGTATGCATGGGAGGCAGATGTCTGCTACCCACTCGGACATGGGAGTTGGAACCTAGCTACACTCCTATTGAAGAAGGATGTTGGAAATCGCTGTATTCAACTCAGATACACGGGAGTTCAGGCCCAATGCTTACACATGCTTTTCCCTCAACCCATCCCAGCCACTAACATAAGGAGGTTAGCAGGTACGTCTACAGTCAGGCAGGATGCGGGAGGGTTCTGCCCTGTCCTCAGCTCTCAAAGGGAAGCTTGCCTAGAAGCCAGCTCTCAACTAGCTGCATTCTTATGACAGTGTGAAGGGAGCAGTATTCTGAGTAAGGAGGTTCCCAGATTACCACTCTACTGCACCTGGAGATACCGTCCAGGTGTGCATTGTTAACTTGCGTCTCAGAAGCCTCTGGCAAAAGTCTCTGGTGAAGACGTGGGAAACTCACTCTGCAGGCAGTGTGGAACTGTGAGGGACTGAGGGTGAGCTCAACTCTCAGCAGTAAGATGACTTTGGACAAGGCGTTCAGCTACCTTCTCACATATGGAACTTAGTATGTAGCACCAGTCTACCCCAGGAATTACTGGGAAATCGCTGGATTGAGCTTGGTGGCACTAGTCTTGTGTGCCGGGAGATTCCAGTTACCTCTCCCAACACTTCGGTGAAGCAGCGAGCCTAGGCCTTTTGGAAGCGAAAGGTAGCTACAGGCAGGAGGTAGGCTTACAGGCCATAAGCTCAACTCTCAGAAGTGTGTATACATGGGAGGCAGATGTCTGCTACCCACTCGGACATGCGAGTGGGAACCTAGCTACACTCTGATGAAGAAGGACTTTGGAAATCGCTGTATTCAACTCAGATACACGTGGGTTCAGGCACAACGATTCCACATGCTTTTCTCACTACGTTTCCCTGCCACTAACATGAGGACGTTAGCAGCTCCTTCTACAGTCAAGCAGGATGCGGGAGGGTTGTGCCCTGTCCTTAGCTCTCACAGGGAAGCAGGCCTTGAAGCCAGCTGTCAACTAGCTGCATTCTTATGGCAGGGTGAAGGTAGCAGGATTCTGAGACAGGAGGTTCCCAGGTTACCACTCTACTGGACCTGGAGATACCCTCCAGGTCTGCATTGTTAACTTGCGTCTCAGAAGCCTCTGGCAAACGTCTCTGGTGAAGACGTGCGAAACTCACTCTGCAGGCAGTGTGGAACTGTGAGGGACTGAGGGTGAGCTCAACTCTGAGAAGTAAGATGTTTTTGGACAAGGCGTTCAACTACATACTCACGTATGGAACTTAGTATGTAGCACCAGTCTACCCCAGGAATTACTAGGAAATCGCTTGATTGAGCTTGGAGGCACTCGTCTTGTGTGCCGGGAGATTCCAGTTACCTCTCCCAACACTTGCGTCAAGCAGCGAGCCTAGGCCTTTTGGAAGCGAAAGGTAGCGGCAGGCAGGATGTAGGGTTACAGGCCAGAAGCTCAACTCTCAGAAGTGTGTATGCATGGGAGGCAGATGTCTGCTACCCACTCGGACATGGGAGTTGGAACCTAGCTACACTCCTATTGAAGAAGGATGTTGGAAATCGCTGTATTCAACTCAGATACACGGGAGTTCAGGCCCAATGCTTACACATGCTTTTCCCGCAACCCATCCCAGCCACTAACATAAGGAGGTTAGCAGGTACGTCTACAGTCAGGCAGGAAGCGGGAGGGTTCTGCCCTGTCCTCAGCTCTCACAGGGAAGCTTGCCTAGAAGCCAGCTCTCAACTAGCTGCATTCTTATGACAGTGTGAAGGGAGCAGTATTCTGAGTAAGGAGGTTCCCAGATTACCACTCTACTGCACCTGGAGATACCGTCCAGGTGTGCATTGTTAACTTGCGTCTCAGAAGCCTCTGGCAAAAGTCTCTGGTGAAGACGTGGGAAACTCACTCTGCAGGCAGTGTGGAACTGTGAGGGACTGAGGGTGAGCTCAACTCTCAGCAGTAAGATGATTTTGGACAAGGCGTTCAGCTACCTTCTCACATATGGAACTTAGTATGTAGCACCAGTCTACCCCAGGAATTACTGGGAAATCGCTGGATTGAGCTTGGTGGCACTAGTCTTGTGTGCCGGGAGATTCCAGTTACCTCTCCCAACACTTCGGTGAAGCAGCGAGCCTAGGCCTTTTGGAAGCGAAAGGTAGCTACAGGCAGGAGGTAGGCTTACAGGCCATAAGCTCAACTCTCAGAAGTGTGTATACATGGGAGGCAGATGTCTGCTACCCACTCGGACATGCGAGTGGGAACCTAGCTACACGCTGATGAAGAAGGACTTTGGAAATCGCTGTATTCAACTCAGATACACGTGGGTTCAGGCACAACGATTCCACATGCTTTTCTCACAACCTTTCCCTGCCACTAACAGAGGACGTTAGCAGCTCCTTCTACAATAAGCAGGATGCGGGAGGGTTGTGCCCTGTCCTTAGCTCTCACAGGGAAGCAGGCCTTGAAGCCAGCTGTCAACTAGCTGCATTCTTATGGCAGGGTGAAGGTAGCAGGATTCTGAGACAGGAGGTTCCCAGGTTACCACTCTACTGCACCTGGAGATACCCTCCAGGTCTGCATTGTTAACTTGCGTCTCAGAAGCCTCTGGCAAACGTCTCTGGTGAAGACGTGCGAAACTCACTCTGCAGGCAGTGTGGAACTGTGAGGGACTGAGGGTGAGCTCAACTCTCAGAAGTAAGATGTTTTTGGACAAGGCGTTCAACTACATACTCACGTATGGAACTTAGTATGTAGCACCAGTCTACCCCAGGAATTACTAGGAAATCGCTTGATTGAGCTTGGAGGCACTCGTCTTGTGTGCCGGGAGATTCCAGTTACCTCTCCCAACACTTGCGTCAAGCAGCGAGCCTAGGCCTTTTGGAAGCGAAAGGTAGCGGCAGGCAGGATGTAGGGTTACAGGCCATAAGCTCAACTCTCAGAAGTGTGTATGCATGGGAGGCAGATGTCTGCTGCCCACTCGGACATGGGAGTTGGAACCTAGCTACACTCCTATTGAAGAAGGATGTTGGAAATCGCTGTATTCAACTCAGATACTCGGGAGTTCAGGCCCAATGCTTACACATGCTTTTCCCTCAACCCATCCCAGCCACTAACATAAGGAGGTTAGCAGGTACGTCTACAGTCAGGCAGGATGCGGGAGGGTTCTGCCCTGTCCTCAGCTCTCACAGGGAAGCTTGCCTAGAAGCCAGCTCTCAACTAGCTGCATTCTTATGACAGTGTGAAGGTAGCAGTATTCTGAGTAAGGAGGTTCCCAGATTACCACTCTACTGCACCTGGAGATACCGTCCAGGTGTGCATTGTTAACTTGCGTCTCAGAAGCCTCTGGCAAAAGTCTCTGGTGAAGACGTGGGAAACTCACTCTGCAGGCAGTGTGGAACTGTGAGGGACTGAGGGTGAGCTCAACTCTCAGCAGTAAGATGATTTTGGACAAGGCGTTCAGCTACCTTCTCACATATGGAACTTAGTATGTAGCACCAGTCTACCCCAGGAATTACTGGGAAATCGCTGGATTGAGCTTGGTGGCACTAGTCTTGTGTGCCGGGAGATTCCAGTTACCTCTCCCAACACTTCGGTGAAGCAGCGAGCCTAGACCTTTTGGAAGCGAAAGGTAGCTGCAGGCAGGAGGTAGGCTTACAGGCCATAAGCTCAACTCTCAGAAGTGTGTATACATGGGAGGCAGATGTCTGCTACCCACTCGGACATGCGAGTGGGAACCTAGCTACACTCTGATGAAGAAGGACTTTGGAAATCGCTGTATTCAACTCAGATACACGTGGGTTCAGGCACAACGATTCCACATGCTTTTCTCACAACGTTTCCCTGCCACTAACATGAGGACGTTAGCAGCGCCTTCTACAGTCAAGCAGGATGCGGGAGGGTTGTGCCCTGTCCTTAGCTCTCACAGGGAAGCAGGCCTTGAAGCCAGCTGTCAACAAGCTGCATTCTTATGGCAGGGTGAAGGTAGCAGGATTCTGAGACAGGAGGTTCCCAGGTTACCACTCTACTGGACCTGGAGATACCCTCCAGGTCTGCATTGTTAACTTGCGTCTCAGAAGCCTCTGGCAAACGTCTCTGGTGAAGACGTGCGAAACTCACTCTGCAGGCAGTGTGGAACTGTGAGGGACTGAGGGTGAGCTCAACTCTGAGAAGTAAGATGTTTTTGGACAAGGCGTTCAACTACATACTCACGTATGGAACTTAGTATGTAGCACCAGTCTACCCCAGGAATTACTAGGAAATCGCTTGATTGAGCTTGGAGGCACTCGTCTTGTGTGCCGGGAGATTCCAGTTACCTCTCCCAACACTTGCGTCAAGCAGCGAGCCTAGGCCTTTTGGAAGCGAAAGGTAGCGGCAGGCAGGATGTAGGGTTACAGGCCATAAGCTCAACTCTCAGAAGTGTGTATGCATGGGAGGCAGATGTCTGCTACCCACTCGGACATGGGAGTTGGAACATAGCTACACTCCTATTGAAGAAGGATGTTGGAAATCGCTGTATTCAACTCAGATACACGGGAGTTCAGGCCCAATGCTTACACATGCTTTTCCCGCAACCCATCCCAGCCACTAACATAAGGAGGTTAGCAGGTACGTCTACAGTCAGGCAGGATGCGGGAGGGTTCTGCCCTGTCCTCAGCTCTCACAGGGAAGCTTGCCTAGAAGCCAGCTCTCAACTAGCTGCATTCTTATGACAGTGTGAAGGTAGCAGTATTCTGAGTAAGGAGGTTCCCAGATTACCACTCTACTGCACCTGGAGATACCGTCCAGGTGTGCATTGTTAACTTGCGTCTCAGAAGCCTCTGGCAAAAGTCTCTGGTGAAGACGTGGGAAACTCACTCTGCAGGCAGTGTGGAACTGTGAGGGACTGAGGGTGAGCTCAACTCTCAGCAGTAAGATGATTTTGGACAAGGCGTTCAGCTACCTTCTCACATATGGAACTTAGTATGTAGCACCAGTCTACCCCAGGAATTACTGGGAAATCGCTGGATTGAGCTTGGTGGCACTAGTCTTGTGTGCCGGGAGATTCCAGTTACCTCTCCGAACACTTCGGTGAAGCAGCGAGCCTAGGCCTTTTGGAAGCGAAAGGTAGCTGCAGGCAGGAGGTAGGCTTACAGGCCATAAGCTCAACTCTCAGAAGTGTGTATACATGGGAGGCAGATGTCTGCTACCCACTCGGACATGCGAGTGGGAACCTAGCTACACTCTGATGAAGAAGGACTTTGGAAATCGCTGTATTCAACTCAGATACACGTGGGTTCAGGCACAACGATTCCACATGCTTTTCTCACAACGTTTCCCTGCCACTAACATGAGGACGTTAGCAGCGCCTTCTACAGTCAAGCAGGATGCGGGAGGGTTGTGCCCTGTCCTTAGCTCTCACAGGGAAGCAGGCCTTGAAGCCAGCTGTCAACAAGCTGCATTCTTATGGCAGGGTGAAGGTAGCAGGATTCTGAGACAGGAGGTTCCCAGGTTACCACTCTACTGGACCTGGAGATACCCTCCAGGTCTGCATTGTTAACTTGCGTCTCAGAAGCCTCTGGCAAACGTCTCTGGTGAAGACGTGCGAAACTCACTCTGCAGGCAGTGTGGAACTGTGAGGGACTGAGGGTGAGCTCAACTCTGAGAAGTAAGATGTTTTTGGACAAGGCGTTCAACTACCTACTCACGTATGGAACTTAGTATGTAGCACCAGTCTACCCCAGGAATTACTAGGAAATCGCTTGATTGAGCTTGGAGGCACTCGTCTTGTGTGCCGGGAGATTCCGGTTACCTCTCCCAACACTTGCGTCAAGCAGCGAGCCTAGGCCTTTTGGAAGCAAAGGTAGCGGCAGGCAGGATGTAGGGTTACAGGACATAAGCTCAACTCTCAGAAGTGTGTATGCATGGGAGGCAGATGTCTGCTGCCCACTCGGACATGGGAGTTGGAACCTAGCTACACTCCTATTTTAGAAGGATGTTGGAAATCGCTGTATTCAACTCAGATACACGGGAGTTCAGGCCCAATGCTTACACATGCTTTTCCCGCAACCCATCCCAGCCACTAACATAAGGAGGTTAGCAGGTACGTCTACAGTCAGGCAGGATGCGGGAGGGTTCTGCCCTGTCCTCAGCTCTCACAGGGAAGCTTGCCTAGAAGCCAGCTCTCAACTAGCTGCATTCTTATGACAGTGTGAAGGTAGCAGTATTCTGAGTAAGGAGGTTCCCAGATTACCACTCTACTGCACCTGGAGATACCGTCCAGGTGTGCATTGTTAACTTGCGTCTCAGAAGCCTCTGGCAAAAGTCTCTGGTGAAGACGTGGGAAACTCACTCTGCAGGCAGTGTGGAACTGTGAGGGACTGAGGGTGAGCTCAACTCTCAGCAGTAAGATGATTTTGGACAAGGCGTTCAGCTACCTTCTCACATATGGAACTTAGTATGTAGCACCAGTCTACCCCAGGAATTACTGGGAAATCGCTGGATTGAGCTTGGTGGCACTAGTCTTGTGTGCCGGGAGATTCCAGTTACCTCTCCGAACACTTCGGTGAAGCAGCGAGCCTAGGCCTTTTGGAAGCGAAAGGTAGCTGCAGGCAGGAGGTAGGCTTACAGGCCATAAGCTCAACTCTCAGAAGTGTGTATACATGGGAGGCAGATGTCTGCTACCCACTCGGACATGCGAGTGGGAACCTAGCTACACTCTGATGAAGAAGGACTTTGGAAATCGCTGTATTCAACTCAGATACACGTGGGTTCAGGCACAACGATTCCACATGCTTTTCTCACTACGTTTCCCTGCCACTAACATGAGGACGTTAGCAGCTCCTTCTACAGTCAAGCAGGATGCGGGAGGGTTGTGCCCTGTCCTTAGCTCTCACAGGGAAGCAGGCCTTGAAGCCAGCTGTCAACTAGCTGCATTCTTATGGCAGGGTGAAGGTAGCAGGATTCTGAGACAGGAGGTTCCCAGGTTACCACTCTACTGGACCTGGAGATACCCTCCAGGTCTGCATTGTTAACTTGCGTCTCAGAAGACTCTGGCAAACGTCTCTGGTGAAGACGTGCGAAACTCACTCTGCAGGCAGTGTGGAACTGTGAGGGACTGAGGGTGAGCTCAACTCTGAGAAGTAAGATGTTTTTGGACAAGGCGTTCAACTACATACTCACGTATGGAACTTAGTATGTAGCACCAGTCTACCCCAGGAATTACTAGGAAATCGCTTGATTGAGCTTGGAGGCACTCGTCTTGTGTGCCGGGAGATTCCAGTTACCTCTCCCAACACTTGCGTCAAGCAGCGAGCCTAGGCCTTTTGGAAGCGAAAGGTAGCGGCAGGCAGGATGTAGGGTTACAGGCCAGAAGCTCAACTCTCAGAAGTGTGTATGCATGGGAGGCAGATGTCTGCTGCCCACTCGGACATGGGAGTTGGAACCTAGCTACACTCCTATTGAAGAAGGATGTTGGAAATCGCTGTATTCAACTCAGATACACGGGAGTCAGGCCCAATGCTTACACATGCTTTTCCCGCAACCCATCCCAGCCACTAACATAAGGAGGTTAGCAGGTACGTCTACAGTCAGGCAGGATGCGGGAGGGTTCTGCCCTGTCCTCAGCTCTCACAGGGAAGCTTGCCTAGAAGCCAGCTCTCAACTAGCTGCATTCTTATGACAGTGTGAAGGTAGCAGTATTCTGAGTAAGGAGGTTCCCAGATTACCACTCTACTGCACCTGGAGATACCGTCCAGGTGTGCATTGTTAACTTGCGTCTCAGAAGCCTCTGGCAAAAGTCTCTGGTGAAGACGTGGGAAACTCACTCTGCAGGCAGTGTGGAACTGTGAGGGACTGAGGGTGAGCTCAACTCTCAGCAGTAAGATGATTTTGGACAAGGCGTTCAGCTACCTTCTCACATATGGAACTTAGTATGTAGCACCAGTCTACCCCAGGAATTACTGGGAAATCGCTGGATTGAGCTTGGTGGCACTAGTCTTGTGTGCCGGGAGATTCCAGTTACCTCTCCCAACACTTCGGTGAAGCTGCGAGCCTAGGCCTTTTGGAAGCGAAAGGTAGCTGCAGGCAGGAGGTAGGCTTACAGGCCATAAGCTCAACTCTCAGAAGTGTGTATACATGGGAGGCAGATGTCTGCTACCCACTCGGACATGCGAGTGGGAACCTAGCTACACTCTGATGAAGAAGGACTTTGGAAATCGCTGTATTCAACTCAGATACACGTGGGTTCAGGCACAACGATTCCACATGCTTTTCTCACAACGTTTCCCTGCCACTAACATGAGGACGTTAGCAGCTCCTTCTACAGTCAAGCAGGATGCGGGAGGGTTGTGCCCTGTCCTTAGCTCTCACAGGGAAGCAGGCCTTGAAGCCAGCTGTCAACTAGCTGCATTCTTATGGCAGGGTGAAGGTAGCAGGATTCTGAGACAGGAGGTTCCCAGGTTACCACTCTACTGGACCTGGAGATACCCTCCAGGTCTGCATTGTTAACTTACGTCTCAGAAGCCTCTGGCAAACGTCTCTGGTGAAGACGTGCGAAACTCACTCTGCAGGCAGTGTGGAACTGTGAGGGACTGAGGGTGAGCTCAACTCTCAGAAGTAAGATGTTTTTGGACAAGGCGTTCAACTACATACTCACGTATGGAACTTAGTATGTAGCACCAGTCTACCCCAGGAATTACTAGGAAATCGCTTGATTGAGCTTGGAGGCACTCGTCTTGTGTGCCGGGAGATTCCAGTTACCTCTCCCAACACTTGCGTCAAGCAGCGATCCTAGGCCTTTTGGAAGCGAAAGGTAGCGGCAGGCAGGATGTAGGGTTACAGGCCAGAAGCTCAACTCTCAGAAGTGTGTATGCATGGGAGGCAGATGTCTGCTACCCACTCGGACATGGGAGTTGGAACCTAGCTACACTCCTATTGAAGAAGGATGTTGGAAATCGCTGTATTCAACTCAGATACACGGGAGTTCAGGCCCAATGCTTACACATGCTTTTCCCGCAACCCATCCCAGCCACTAACATAAGGAGGTTAGCAGGTACGTCTACAGTCAGGCAGGATGCGGGAGGGTTCTGCCCTGTCCTCAGCTCTCACAGGGAAGCTTGCCTAGAAGCCAGCTCTCAACTAGCTGCATTCTTATGACAGTGTGAAGGTAGCAGTATTCTGAGTAAGGAGGTTCCCAGATTACCACTCTACTGCACCTGGAGATACCGTCCAGGTGTGCATTGTTAACTTGCGTCTCAGAAGCCTCTGGCAAAAGTCTCTGGTGAAGACGTGGGAAACTCACTCTGCAGGCAGTGTGGAACTGTGAGGGACTGAGGGTGAGCTCAACTCTCAGCAGTAAGATGATTTTGGACAAGGCGTTCAGCTACCTTCTGACATATGGAACTTAGTATGTAGCACCAGTCTACCCCAGGAATTACTGGGAAATCGCTGGATTGAGCTTGGTGGCACTAGTCTTGTGTGCCGGGAGATTCCAGTTACCTCTCCCAACACTTCGGTGAAGCAGCGAGCCTAGGCCTTTTGGAAGCGAAAGGTAGCTACAGGCAGGAGGTAGGCTTACAGGCCATAAGCTCAACTCTCAGAAGTGTGTATACATGGGAGGCAGATGTCTGCTACCCACTCGGACATGCGAGTGGGAACCTAGCTACACTCTGATGAAGAAGGACTTTGGAAATCGCTGTATTCAACTCAGATACACGTGGGTTCAGGCACAACGATTCCACATGCTTTTCTCACAACGTTTCCCTGCCACTAACATGAGGACGTTAGCAGCTCCTTCTACAGTCAAGCAGGATGCGGGAGGGTTGTGCCCTGTCCTTAGCTCTCACAGGGAAGCAGGCCTTGAAGCCAGCTGTCAACTAGCTGCATTCTTATGGCAGGGTGAAGGTAGCAGGATTCTGAGACAGGAGGTTCCCAGGTTACCACTCTACTGGACCTGGAGATACCCTCCAGGTCTGCATTGTTAACTTGCGTCTCAGAAGCCTCTGGCAAACGTCTCTGGTGAAGACGTGCGAAACTCACTCTGCAGGCAGTGTGGAACTGTGAGGGACTGAGGGTGAGCTCAACTCTCAGAAGTAAGATGATTTTGGACAAGGCGTTCAACTACCTACTCACGTATGGAACTTAGTATGTAGCACCAGTCTACCCCAGGAATTACTAGGAAATCGCTTGATTGAGCTTGGAGGCACTCGTCTTGTGTGCCGGGAGATTCCAGTTACCTCTCCCAACACTTGCGTCAAGCAGCGAGCCTAGGCCTTTTGGAAGCGAAAGGTAGCGGCAGGCAGGATGTAGGGTTACAGGCCATAAGCTCAACTCTCAGAAGTGTGTATGCATGGGAGGCAGATGTCTGCTACCCACTCGGACATGGGAGTTGGAACCTAGCTACACTCCTATTGAAGAAGGATGTTGGATATCGCTGTATTCAACTCAGATACACGGGAGTTCAGGCCCAATGCTTACACATGCTTTTCCCGCAACCCATCCCAGCCACTAACATAAGGAGGTTAGCAGGTACGTCTACAGTCAGGCAGGATGCGGGAGGGTTCTGCCCTGTCCTCAGCTCTCACAGGGAAGCTTGCCTAGAAGCCAGCTCTCAACTAGCTGCATTCTTATGACAGTGTGAAGGTAGCAGTATTCTGAGTAAGGAGGTTCCCAGATTACCACTCTACTGCACCTGGAGATACCGTCCAGGTGTGCATTGTTAACTTGCGTCTCAGAAGCCTCTGGCAAAAGTCTCTGGTGAAGACGTGGGAAACTCACTCTGCAGGCAGTGTGGAACTGTGAGGGACTGAGGGTGAGCTCAACTCTCAGCAGTAAGATGATTTTGGACAAGGCGTTCAGCTACCTTCTGACATATGGAACTTAGTATGTAGCACCAGTCTACCCCAGGAATTACTGGGAAATCGCTGGATTGAGCTTGGTGGCACTAGTCTTGTGTGCCGGGAGATTCCAGTTACCTCTCCCAACACTTCGGTGAAGCAGCGAGCCTAGGCCTTTTGGAAGCGAAAGGTAGCTACAGGCAGGAGGTAGGCTTACAGGCCATAAGCTCAACTCTCAGAAGTGTGTATACATGGGAGGCAGATGTCTGCTACCCACTCGGACATGCGAGTGGGAACCTAGCTACACTCTGATGAAGAAGGACTTTAGAAATCGCTGTATTCAACTCAGATACACGTGGGTTCAGGCACAACGATTCCACATGCTTTTCTCACAACGTTTCCCTGCCACTAACATGAGGACGTTAGCAGCTCCTTCTACAGTCAAGCAGGATGCGGGAGGGTTGTGCCCTGTCCTTAGCTCTCACAGGGAAGCAGGCCTTGAAGCCAGCTGTCAACTACCTGCATTCTGATGGCAGGGTGAAGGTAGCAGGATTCTGAGACAGGAGGTTCCCAGGTTACCACTCTACTGGACCTGGAGATACCCTCCAGGTCTGCATTGTTAACTTGCGTCTCAGAAGCCTCTGGCAAACGTCTCTGGTGAAGACGTGCGAAACTCACTCTGCAGGCAGTGTGGAACTGTGAGGGACTGAGGGTGAGCTCAACTCTCAGAAGTAAGATGATTTTGGACAAGGCGTTCAACTACCTACTCACGTATGGAACTTAGTATGTAGCACCAGTCTACCCCAGGAATTACTAGGAAATCGCTTGATTGAGCTTGGAGGCACTCGTCTTGTGTGCCGGGAGATTCCAGTTACCTCTCCCAACACTTGCGTCAAGCAGCGAGCCTAGGCCTTTTGGAAGCGAAAGGTAGCGGCAGGCAGGATGTAGGGTTACAGGCCATAAGCTCAACTCTCAGAAGTGTGTATGCATGGGAGGCAGATGTCTGCTACCCACTCGGACATGGGAGTTGGAACCTAGCTACACTCCTATTGAAGAAGGATGTTGGATATCGCTGTATTCAACTCAGATACACGGGAGTTCAGGCCCAATGCTTACACATGCTTTTCCCGCAACCCATCCCAGCCACTAACATAAGGAGGTTAGCAGGTACGTCTACAGTCAGGCAGGATGCGGGAGGGTTCTGCCCTGTCCTCAGCTCTCACAGGGAAGCTTGCCTAGAAGCCAGCTCTCAACTAGCTGCATTCTTATGACAGTGTGAAGGTAGCAGTATTCTGAGTAAGGAGGTTCCCAGATTACCACTCTACTGCACCTGGAGATACCGTCCAGGTGTGCATTGTTAACTTGCGTCTCAGAAGCCTCTGGCAAAAGTCTCTGGTGAAGACGTGGGAAACTCACTCTGCAGGCAGTGTGGAACTGTGAGGGACTGAGGGTGAGCTCAACTCTCAGCAGTAAGATGATTTTGGACAAGGCGTTCAGCTACCTTCTGACATATGGAACTTAGTATGTAGCACCAGTCTACCCCAGGAATTACTGGGAAATCGCTGGATTGAGCTTGGTGGCACTAGTCTTGTGTGCCGGGAGATTCCAGTTACCTCTCCCAACACTTCGGTGAAGCAGCGAGCCTAGGCCTTTTGGAAGCGAAAGGTAGCTACAGGCAGGAGGTAGGCTTACAGGCCATAAGCTCAACTCTCAGAAGTGTGTATACATGGGAGGCAGATGTCTGCTACCCACTCGGACATGCGAGTGGGAACCTAGCTACACTCTGATGAAGAAGGACTTTGGAAATCCTGTATTCAACTCAGATACACGTGGGTTCAGGCACAACGATTCCACATGCTTTTCTCACAACGTTTCCCTGCCACTAACATGAGGACGTTAGCAGCTCCTTCTACAGTCAAGCAGGATGCGGGAGGGTTGTGCCCTGTCCTTAGCTCTCACAGGGAAGCAGGCCTTGAAGCCAGCTGTCAACTAGCTGCATTCTGATGGCAGGGTGAAGGTAGCAGGATTCTGAGACAGGAGGTTCCCAGGTTACCACTCTACTGGACCTGGAGATACCCTCCAGGTCTGCATTGTTAACTTGCGTCTCAGAAGCCTCTGGCAAACGTCTCTGGTGAAGACGTGCGAAACTCACTCTGCAGGCAGTGTGGAACTGTGAGGGACTGAGGCTGAGCTCAACTCTCAGAAGTAAGATGTTTTTGGACAAGGCGTTCAACTACATACTCAGGTATGGAACTTAGTATGTAGCACCAGTCTACCCCAGGAATTACTAGGAAATCGCTTGATTGAGCTTGGAGGCACTCGTCTTGTGTGCCGGGAGATTCCAGTTACCTCTCCCAACACTTGCGTCAAGCAGCGAGCCTAGGCCTTTTGGAAGCGAAAGGTAGCGGCAGGCAGGATGTAGGGTTACAGGCCAGAAGCTCAACTCTCAGAAGTGTGTATGCATGGGAGGCAGATGTCTGCTACCCACTCGGACATGGGAGTTGGAACCTAGCTACACTCCTATTGAAGAAGGATGTTGGAAATCGCTGTATTCAACTCAGATACACGGGAGTTCAGGCCCAATGCTTACACATGCTTTTCCCGCAACCCATCCCAGCCACTAACATAAGGAGGTTAGCAGGTACGTCTACAGTCAGGCAGGATGCGGGAGGGTTCTGCCCTGTCCTCAGCTCTCACAGGGAAGCTTGCCTAGAAGCCAGCTCTCAACTAGCTGCATTCTTATGACAGTGTGAAGGTAGCAGTATTCTGAGTAAGGAGGTTCCCAGATTACCACTCTACTGCACCTGGAGATACCGTCCAGGTGTGCATTGTTAACTTGCGTCTCAGAAGCCTCTGGCAAAAGTCTCTGGTGAAGACGTGGGAAACTCACTCTGCAGGCAGTGTGGAACTGTGAGGGACTGAGGGTGAGCTCAACTCTCAGCAGTAAGATGATTTTGGACAAGGCGTTCAGCTACCTTCTCACATATGGAACTTAGTATGTAGCACCAGTCTACCCCAGGAATTACTGGGAAATCGCTGGATTGAGCTTGGTGGCACTAGTCTTGTGTGCCGGGAGATTCCAGTTACCTCTCCGAACACTTCGGTGAAGCAGCGAGCCTAGGCCTTTTGTAAGCGAAAGGTAGCTGCAGGCAGGAGGTAGGCTTTCAGGCCATAAGCTCAACTCTCAGAAGTGTGTATACATGGGAGGCAGATGTCTGCTACCCACTCGGACATGCGAGTGGGAACCTAGCTACACTCTGATGAAGAAGGACTTTGGAAATCGCTGTATTCAACTCAGATACACGTGGGTTCAGGCACAACGATTCCACATGCTTTTCTCACAACGTTTCCCTGCCACTAACATGAGGACGTTAGCAGCTCCCTCTACAGTCAAGCAGGATGCGGGAGGGTTGTGCCCTGTCCTTAGCTCTCACAGGGAAGCAGGCCTTGAAGCCAGCTGTCAACTAGCTGCATTCTTATGGCAGGGTGAAGGTAGCAGGATTCTGAGACAGGAGGTTCCCAGGTTACCACTCTACTGGACCTGGAGATACCCTCCAGGTCTGCATTGTTAACTTGCGTCTCAGAAGCCTCTGGCAAACGTCTCTGGTGAAGACGTGCGAAACTCACTCTGCAGGCAGTGTGGAACTGTGAGGGACTGAGGGTGAGCTCAACTCTCAGAAGTAAGATGTTTTTGGACAAGGCGTTCAACTACATACTCACGTATGGAACTTAGTATGTAGCACCAGTCTACCCCAGGAATTACTAGGAAATCGCTTGATTGAGCTTGGAGGCACTCGTCTTGTGTGCCGGGAGATTCCAGTTACCTCTCCCAACACTTGCGTCAAGCAGCGAGCCTAGGCCTTTTGGAAGCGAAAGGTAGCGGCAGGCAGGATGTAGGGTTACAGGCCATAAGCTCAACTCTCAGAAGTGTGTATGCATGGGAGGCAGATGTCTGCTGCCCACTCGGACATGGGAGTAGGAACCTAGCTACACTCCTATTGAAGAAGGATGTTGGAAATCGCTGTATTCAACTCAGATACACGGGAGTTCAGGCCCAATGCTTACACATGCTTTTCCCGCAACCCATCCCAGCCACTAACATAAGGAGGTTAGCAGGTACGTCTACAGTCAGGCAGGATGCGGGAGGGTTCTGCCCTGTCCTCAGCTCTCACAGGGAAGCTTGCCTAGAAGCCAGCTCTCAACTAGCTGCCTTCTTATGACAGTGTGAAGGTAGCAGTATTCTGAGTAAGGAGGTTCCCAGATTACCACTCTACTGCACCTGGAGATACCGTCCAGGTGTGCATTGTTAACTTGCGTCTCAGAAGCCTCTGGCAAAAGTCTCTGGTGAAGACGTGGGAAACTCACTCTGCAGGCAGTGTGGAACTGTGAGGGACTGAGGGTGAGCTCAACTCTCAGCAGTAAGATGATTTTGGACAAGGCGTTCAGCTACCTTCTGACATATGGAACTTAGTATGTAGCACCAGTCTACCCCAGGAATTACTGGGAAATCGCTGGATTGAGCTTGGTGGCACTAGTCTTGTGTGCCGGGAGATTCCAGTTACCTCTCCGAACACTTCGGTGAAGCAGCGAGCCTAGGCCTTTTGGAAGCGAAAGGTAGCGGCAGGCAGGAGGTATGCTTACAGGCCATAAGCTCAACTCTCAGAAGTGTGTATACATGGGAGGCAGATGTCTGCTACCCACTCGGACATGCGAGTGGGAACCTAGCTACACTCTGATGAAGAAGGACTTTGGAAATCGCTGTATTCAACTCAGATACACGTGGGTTCAGGCACAACGATTCCACATGCTTTTCTCACTACGTTTCCCTGCCACTAACATGAGGACGTTAGCAGCTCCTTCTACAGTCAAGCAGGATGCGGGAGGGTTGTGCCCTGTCCTTAGCTCTCACAGGGAAGCAGGCCTTGAAGCCAGCTGTCAACTAGCTGCATTCTTATGGCAGGGTGAAGGTAGCAGGATTCTGAGACAGGAGGTTCCCAGGTTACCACTCTACTGGACCTGGAGATACCCTCCAGGTCTGCATTGTTAACTTGCGTCTCAGAAGCCTCTGGCAAACGATTCTGGTGAAGACGTGCAAAACTCACTCTGCAGGCAGTGTGGAACTGTGAGGGACTGAGGGTGAGCTCAACTCTGAGAAGTAAGATGTTTTTGGACAAGGCGTTCAACTACATACTCACGTATGGAACTTAGTATGTAGCACCAGTCTACCCCAGGAATTACTAGGAAATCGCTTGATTGAGCTTGGAGGCACTCGTCTTGTGTGCCGGGAGATTCCAGTTACCTCTCCCAACACTTGCGTCAAGCAGCGAGCCTAGGCCTTTTGGAAGCGAAAGGTAGCGGCAGGCAGGATGTAGGGTTACAGGCCAGAAGCTCAACTCTCAGAAGTGTGTATGCATGGGAGGCAGATGTCTGCTACCCACTCGGACATGGGAGTTGGAACCTAGCTACACTCCTATTGAAGAAGGATGTTGGAAATCGCTGTATTCAACTCAGATACACGGGAGTTCAGGCCCAATGCTTACACATGCTTTTCCCGCAACCCATCCCAGCCACTAACATAAGGAGGTTAGCAGGTACGTCTACAGTCAGGCAGGATGCGGGAGGGTTCTGCCCTGTCCTCAGCTCTCACAGGGAAGCTTGCCTAGAAGCCAGCTCTCAACTAGCTGCATTCTTATGACAGTGTGAAGGTAGCAGTATTCTGAGTAAGGAGGTTCCCAGATTACCACTCTACTGCCCCTGGAGATACCGTCCAGGTGTGCATTGTTAACTTGCGTCTCAGAAGCCTCTGGCAAAAGTCTCTGGTGAAGACGTGGGAAACTCACTCTGCAGGCAGTGTGGAACTGTGAGGGACTGAGGGTGAGCTCAACTCTCAGCAGTAAGATGATTTTGGACAAGGCGTTCAGCTACCTTCTCACATATGGAACTTAGTATGTAGCACCAGTCTACCCCAGGAATTACTGGGAAATCGCTGGATTGAGCTTGGTGGCACTAGTCTTGTGTGCCGGGAGATTCCAGTTACCTCTCCGAACACTTCGGTGAAGCAGCGAGCCTAGGCCTTTTGTAAGCGAAAGGTAGCTGCAGGCAGGAGGTAGGCTTTCAGGCCATAAGCTCAACTCTCAGAAGTGTGTATACATGGGAGGCAGATGTCTGCTACCCACTCGGACATGCGAGTGGGAACCTAGCTACACTCTGATGAAGAAGGACTTTGGAAATCGCTGTATTCAACTCAGATACACGTGGGTTCAGGCACAACGATTCCACATGCTTTTCTCACAACGTTTCCCTGCCACTAACATGAGGACGTTAGCAGCTCCCTCTACAGTCAAGCAGGATGCGGGAGGGTTGTGCCCTGTCCTTAGCTCTCACAGGGAAGCAGGCCTTGAAGCCAGCTGTCAACTAGCTGCATTCTGATGGCAGGGTGAAGGTAGCAGGATTCTGAGACAGGAGGTTCCCAGGTTACCACTCTACTGGACCTGGAGATACCCTCCAGGTCTGCATTGTTAACTTGCGTCTCAGAAGCCTCTGGCAAACGTCTCTGGTGAAGACGTGCGAAACTCACTCTGCAGGCAGTGTGGAACTGTGAGGGACTGAGGGTGAGCTCAACTCTCAGAAGTAAGATGTTTTTGGACAAGGCGTTCAACTACATACTCACGTATGGAACTTAGTATGTAGCACCAGTCTAACCCAGGAATTACTAGGAAATCGCTTGATTGAGCTTGGAGGCACTCGTCTTGTGTGCCGGGAGATTCCAGTTACCTCTCCCAACACTTGCGTCAAGCAGCGAGCCTAGGCCTTTTGGAAGCGAAAGGTAGCGGCAGGCAGGATGTAGGGTTACAGGCCATAAGCTCAACTCTCAGAAGTGTGTATGCATGGGAGGCAGATGTCTGCTGCCCACTCGGACATGGGAGTAGGAACCTAGCTACACTCCTATTGAAGAAGGATGTTGGAAATCGCTGTATTCAACTCAGATACACGGGAGTTCAGGCCCAATGCTTACACATGCTTTTCCCGCAACCCATCCCAGCCACTAACATAAGGAGGTTAGCAGGTACGTCTACAGTCAGGCAGGATGCGGGAGGGTTCTGCCCTGTCCTCAGCTCTCACAGGGAAGCTTGCCTAGAAGCCAGCTCTCAACTAGCTGCATTCTTATGACAGTGTGAAGGTAGCAGTATTCTGAGTAAGGAGGTTCCCAGATTACCACTCTACTGCACCTGGAGATACCGTCCAGGTGTGCATTGTTAACTTGCGTCTCAGAAGCCTCTGGCAAAAGTCTCTGGTGAAGACGTGGGAAACTCACTCTGCAGGCAGTGTGGAACTGTGAGGGACTGAGGGTGAGCTCAACTCTCAGCAGTAAGATGATTTTGGACAAGGCGTTCAGCTACCTTCTGACATATGGAACTTAGTATGTAGCACCAGTCTACCCCAGGAATTACTGGGAAATCGCTGGATTGAGCTTGGTGGCACTAGTCTTGTGTGCCGGGAGATTCCAGTTACCTCTCCGAACACTTCGGTGAAGCAGCGAGCCTAGGCCTTTTGGAAGCGAAAGGTAGCTGCAGGCAGGAGGTAGGCTTACAGGCCATAAGCTCAACTCTCAGAAGTGTGTATACATGGGAGGCAGATGTCTGCTACCCACTCGGACATGCGAGTGGGAACCTAGCTACACTCTGATGAAGAAGGACTTTGGAAATCGCTGTATTCAACTCAGATACACGTGGGTTCAGGCACAACGATTCCACATGCTTTTCTCACTACGTTTCCCTGCCACTAACATGAGGACGTTAGCAGCTCCTTCTACAGTCAAGCAGGATGCGGGAGGGTTGTGCCCTGTCCTTAGCTCTCACAGGGAAGCAGGCCTTGAAGCCAGCTGTCAACTAGCTGCATTCTTATGGCAGGGTGAAGGTAGCAGGATTCTGAGACAGGAGGTTCCCAGGTTACCACTCTACTGGACCTGGAGATACCCTCCAGGTCTGCATTGTTAACTTGCGTCTCAGAAGCCTCTGGCAAACGTCTCTGGTGAAGACGTGCGAAACTCACTCTGCAGGCAGTGTGGAACTGTGAGGGACTGAGGGTGAGCTCAACTCTCAGAAGTAAGATGTTTTTGGACAAGGCGTTCAACTACATACTCACGTATGGAACTTAGTATGTAGCACCAGTCTACCCCAGGAATTACTAGGAAATCGCTTGATTGAGCTTGGAGGCACTCGTCTTGTGTGCCCTGAGATTCCAGTTACCTCTCCCAACACTTGAGTCAAGCAGCGAGCCTAGGCCTTTTGGAAGCGAAAGGTAGCGGCAGGCAGGATGTAGGGTTACAGGCCAGAAGCTCAACTCTCAGAAGTGTGTATGCATGGGAGGCAGATGTCTGCTACCCACTCGGACATGGGAGTTGGAACCTAGCTACACTCCTATTGAAGAAGGATGTTGGAAATCGCTGTATTCAACTCAGATACACGGGAGTTCAGGCCCAATGCTTACACATGCTTTTCACGCAACCCATCCCAGCCACTAACATAAGGAGGTTAGCAGGTACGTCTACAGTCAGGCAGGATGCGGGAGGGTTCTGCCCTGTCCTCAGCTCTCACAGGGAAGCTTGCCTAGAAGCCAGCTCTCAACTAGCTGCATTCTTATGACAGTGTGAAGGGAGCAGTATTCTGAGTAAGGAGGTTCCCAGATTACCACTCTACTGCACCTGGAGATACCGTCCAGGTGTGCATTGTTAACTTGCGTCTCAGAAGCCTCTGGCAAAAGTCTCTGGTGAAGACGTGGGAAACTCGCTCTGCAGGCAGTGTGGAACTGTGAGGGACTGAGGGTGAGCTCAACTCTCAGCAGTAAGATGATTTTGGACAAGGCGTTCAGCTACCTTCTCACATATGGAACTTAGTATGTAGCACCAGTCTACCCCAGGAATTACTGGGAAATCGCTGGATTGAGCTTGGTGGCACTAGTCTTGTGTGCCGGGAGATTCCAGTTACCTCTCCCAACACTTCGGTGAAGCAGCGAGCCTAGGCCTTTTGGAAGCGAAAGGTAGCTGCAGGCAGGAGGTAGGCTTACAGGCCATAAGCTCAACTCTCAGAAGTGTGTATACATGGGAGGCAGATGTCTGCTACCCACTCGGACATGGGAGTTGGAACCTAGCTACACTCTGATGAAGAAGGACTTTGGAAATCGCTGTATTCAACTCAGATACACGTGGGTTCAGGCACAACGATTCCACATGCTTTTCCCGCAACCCATCCCTGCCACTAACATAAGGAGGTTAGCAGGTACGTCTACAGTCTGGCAGGATGCGGGAGGGTTCTGCCCTGTCCTCAGCTCTCACAGGGAAGCTTGCCTAGAAGCCAGCTCTCAACTAGCTGCATTCTTATGACAGTGTGAAGGTAGCAGTATTCTGAGTAAGGAGGTTCCCAGATTACCACTCTACTGCACCTGGAGATACCGTCCAGGTGTGCATTGTTAACTTGCGTCTCAGAAGCCTCTGGCAAAAGTCTCTGGTGAAGACGTGGGAAACTCACTCTGCAGGCAGTGTGGAACTGTGAGGGACTGAGGGTGAGCTCAACTCTCAGCAGTAAGATGATTTTGGACAAGGCGTTCAGCTACCTTCTGACATATGGAACTTAGTATGTAGCACCAGTCTACCCCAGGAATTACTGGGAAATCGCTGGATTGAGCTTGGTGGCACTAGTCTTGTGTGCCGGGAGATTCCAGTTACCTCTCCCAACACTTCGGTGAAGCAGCGAGCCTAGGCCTTTTGGAAGCGAAAGGTAGCTACAGGCAGGAGGTAGGCTTACAGGCCATAAGCTCAACTCTCAGAAGTGTGTATACATGGGAGGCAGATGTCTGCTACCCACTCGGACATGCGAGTGGGAACCTAGCTACACTCTGATGAAGAAGGACTTTGGAAATCGCTGTATTCAACTCAGATACACGTGGGTTCAGGCACAACGATTCCACATGCTTTTCTCACAACGTTTCCCTGCCACTAACATGAGGACGTTAGCAGCTCCTTCTACAGTCAAGCAGGATGCGGGAGGGTTGTGCCCTGTCCTTAGCTCTCACAGGGAAGCAGGCCTTGAAGCCAGCTGTCAACTAGCTGCATTCTTATGGCAGGGTGAAGGTAGCAGGATTCTGAGACAGGAGGTTCCCAGGTTACCACTCTACTGGACCTGGAGATACCCTCCAGGTCTGCATTGTTAACTTGCGTCTCAGAAGCCTCTGGCAAACGTCTCTGGTGAAGACGTGCGAAACTCACTCTGCAGGCAGTGTGGAACTGTGAGGGACTGAGGGTGAGCTCAACTCTCAGAAGTAAGATGTTTTTGGACAAGGCGTTCAACTACATACTCACGTATGGAACTTAGTATGTAGCACCAGTCTACCCCAGGAATTACTAGGAAATCGCTTGATTGAGCTTGGAGGCACTCGTCTTGTGTGCCGGGAGATTCCAGTTACCTCTCCCAACACTTGCGTCAAGCAGCGAGCCTAGGCCTTTTGGAAGCGAAAGGTAGCGGCAGGCAGGATGTAGGGTTACAGGCCATAAGCTCAACTCTCAGAAGTGTGTATGCATGGGAGGCAGATGTCTGCTACCCACTCGGACATGGGAGTTGGAACCTAGCTACACTCCTATTTTAGAAGGATGTTGGAAATCGCTGTATTCAACTCAGATACACGGGAGTTCAGGCCCAATGCTTACACATGCTTTTCCCGCAACCCATCCCAGCCACTAACAGAAGGAGGTTAGCAGGTACGTCTACAGTCAGGCAGGATGCGGGAGGGTTCTGACCTGTCCTCAGCTCTCACAGGGAAGCTTGCCTAGAAGCCAGCTCTCAACTAGCTGCATTCTTATGACAGTGTGAAGGTAGCAGTATTCTGAGTAAGGAGGTTCCCAGATTACCACTCTACTGCACCTGGAGATACCGTCCAGGTGTGCATTGTTAACTTGCGTCTCAGAAGCCTCTGGCAAAAGTCTCTGGTGAAGACGTGGGAAACTCACTCTGCAGGCAGTGTGGAACTGTGAGGGACTGAGGGTGAGCTCAACTCTCAGCAGTAAGATGATTTTGGACAAGGCGTTCAGCTACCTTCTGACATATGGAACTTAGTATGTAGCACCAGTCTACCCCAGGAATTACTGGGAAATCGCTGGATTGAGCTTGGTGGCACTAGTCTTGTGTGCCGGGAGATTCCAGTTACCTCTCCCAACACTTCGGTGAAGCAGCGAGCCTAGGCCTTTTGGAAGCGAAAGGTAGCTACAGGCAGGAGGTAGGCTTACAGGCCATAAGCTCAACTCTCAGAAGTGTGTATACATGGGAGGCAGATGTCTGCTACCCACTCGGACATGCGAGTGGGAACCTAGCTACACTCTGATGAAGAAGGACTTTGGAAATCGCTGTATTCAACTCAGATACACGTGGGTTCAGGCACAACGATTCCACATGCTTTTCTCACAACGTTTCCCTGCCACTAACATGAGGACGTTAGCAGCTCCTTCTACAGTCAAGCAGGATGCGGGAGGGTTGTGCCCTGTCCTTAGCTCTCACAGGGAAGCAGGCCTTGAAGCCAGCTGTCAACTAGCTGCATTCTGATGGCAGGGTGAAGGTAGCAGGATTCTGAGACAGGAGGTTCCCAGGTTACCACTCTACTGGACCTGGAGATACCCTCCAGGTCTGCATTGTTAACTTGCGTCTCAGAAGCCTCTGGCAAACGTCTCTGGTGAAGACGTGCGAAACTCACTCTGCAGGCAGTGTGGAACTGTGAGGGACTGAGGGTGAGCTCAACTCTCAGAAGTAAGATGTTTTTGGACAAGGCGTTCAACTACATACTCACGTATGGAACTTAGTATGTAGCACCAGTCTACCCCAGGAATTACTAGGAAATCGCTTGATTGAGCTTGGAGGCACTCGTCTTGTGTGCCGGGAGATTCCAGTTACCTCTCCCAACACTTGCGTCAAGCAGCGAGCCTAGGCCTTTTGGAAGCGAAAGGTAGCGGCAGGCAGGATGTAGGGTTACAGGCCAGAAGCTCAACTCTCAGAAGTGTGTATGCATGGGAGGCAGATGTCTGCTACCCACTCGGACATGGGAGTTGGAACCTAGCTACACTCCTATTGAAGAAGGATGTTGGAAATCGCTGTATTCAACTCAGATACACGGGAGTTCAGGCCCAATGCTTACACATGCTTTTCCCGCAACCCATCCCAGCCACTAACATAAGGAGGTTAGCAGGTACGTCTACAGTCAGGCAGGATGCGGGAGGGTTCTGCCCTGTCCTCAGCTCTCACAGGGAAGCTTGCCTAGAAGCCAGCTCTCAACTAGCTGCATTCTTATGACAGTGTGAAGGTAGCAGTATTCTGAGTAAGGAGGTTCCCAGATTACCACTCTACTGCACCTGGAGATACCGTCCAGGTGTGCATTGTTAACTTGCGTCTCAGAAGCCTCTGGCAAAAGTCTCTGGTGAAGACGTGGGAAACTCACTCTGCAGGCAGTGTGGAACTGTGAGGGACTGAGGGTGAGCTCAACTCTCAGCAGTAAGATGATTTTGGACAAGGCGTTCAGCTACCTTCTCACATATGGAACTTAGTATGTAGCACCAGTCTACCCCAGGAATTACTGGGAAATCGCTGGATTGAGCTTGGTGGCACTAGTCTTGTGTGCCGGGAGATTCCAGTTACCTCTCCCAACACTTCGGTGAAGCAGCGAGCCTAGGCCTTTTGGAAGCGAAAGGTAGCTACAGGCAGGAGGTAGGCTTACAGGCCATAAGCTCAACTCTCAGAAGTGTGTATACATGGGAGGCAGATGTCTGCTACCCACTCGGACATGCGAGTGGGAACCTAGCTACACTCTGATGAAGAAGGACTTTGGAAATCGCTGTATTCAACTCAGATACACGTGGGTTCAGGCACAACGATTCCACATGCTTTTCTCACAACGTTTCCCTGCCACTAACATGAGGACGTTAGCAGCTCCTTCTACAGTCAAGCAGGATGCGGGAGGGTTGTGCCCTGTCCTTAGCTCTCACAGGGAAGCAGGCCTTGAAGCCAGCTGTCAACAAGCTGCATTCTTATGGCAGGGTGAAGGTAGCAGGATTCTGAGACAGGAGGTTCCCAGGTTACCACTCTACTGGACCTGGAGATACCCTCCAGGTCTGCATTGTTAACTTGCGTCTCAGAAGCCTCTGGCAAACGTCTCTGGTGAAGACGTGCGAAACTCACTCTGCAGGCAGTGTGGAACTGTGAGGGACTGAGGGTGAGCTCAACTCTCAGAAGTAAGATGTTTTTGGACAAGGCGTTCAACTACCTACTCACGTATGGAACTTAGTATGTAGCACCAGTCTACCCCAGGAATTACTAGGAAATCGCTTGATTGAGCTTGGAGGCACTCGTCTTGTGTGCCGGGAGATTCCAGTTACCTCTCCCAACACTTGCGTCAAGCAGCGAGCCTAGGCCTTTTGGAAGCGAAAGGTAGCGGCAGGCAGGATGTAGGGTTACAGGCCATAAGCTCAACTCTCAGAAGTGTGTATGCATGGGAGGCAGATGTCTGCTACCCACTCGGACATGGGAGTTGGAACCTAGCTACACTCCTATTGAAGAAGGATGTTGGAAATCGCTGTATTCAACTCAGATACACGGGAGTTCAGGCCCAATGCTTACACATGCTTTTCCCTCAACCCATCCCAGCCACTAACATAAGGAGGTTAGCAGGTACGTCTACAGTCAGGCAGGATGCGGGAGGGTTCTGCCCTGTCCTCAGCTCTCACAGGGAAGCTTGCCTAGAAGCCAGCTCTCAACTAGCTGCATTCTTATGACAGTGTGAAGGTAGCAGTATTCTGAGTAAGGAGGTTCCCAGATTACCACTCTACTGCACCTGGAGATACCGTCCAGGTGTGCATTGTTAACTTGCGTCTCAGAAGCCTCTGGCAAAAGTCTCTGGTGAAGACGTGGGAAACTCACTCTGCAGGCAGTGTGGAACTGTGAGGGACTGAGGGTGAGCTCAACTCTCAGCAGTAAGATGATTTTGGACAAGGCGTTCAGCTACCTTCTCACATATGGAACTTAGTATGTAGCACCAGTCTACCCCAGGAATTACTGGGAAATCGCTGGATTGAGCTTGGTGGCACTAGTCTTGTGTGCCGGGAGATTCCAGTTACCTCTCCGAACACTTCGATGAAGCAGCGAGCCTAGGCCTTTTGGAAGCGAAAGGTAGCTGCAGGCAGGAGGTAGGCTTACAGGCCATAAGCTCAACTCTCAGAAGTGTGTATACATGGGAGGCAGATGTCTGCTACCCACTCGGACATGCGAGTGGGAACCTAGCTACACTCTGATGAAGAAGGACTTTGGAAATCGCTGTATTCAACTCAGATACACGTGGGTTCAGGCACAACGATTCCACATGCTTTTCTCACAACGTTTCCCTGCCACTAAAATGAGGACGTTAGCAGCGCCTTCTACAGTCAAGCAGGATGCGGGAGGGTTGTGCCCTGTCCTTAGCTCTCACAGGGAAGCAGGCCTTGAAGCCAGCTGTCAACAAGCTGCATTCTTATGGCAGGGTGAAGGTAGCAGGATTCTGAGACAGGAGGTTCCCAGGTTACCACTCTACTGGACCTGGAGATACCCTCCAGGTCTGCATTGTTAACTTGCGTCTCAGAAGCCTCTGGCAAACGTCTCTGGTGAAGACGTGCGAAACTCACTCTGCAGGCAGTGTGGAACTGTGAGGGACTGAGGGTGAGCTCAACTCTCAGAAGTAAGATGTTTTTGGACAAGGCGTTCAACTACATACTCACGTATGGAACTTAGTATGTAGCACCAGTCTACCCCAGGAATTACTAGGAAATCGCTTGATTGAGCTTGGAGGCACTCGTCTTGTGTCCGGGAGATTCCAGTTACCTCTCCCAACACTTGCGTCAAGCAGCGAGCCTAGGCCTTTTGGAAGCGAAAGGTAGCGGCAGGCAGGATGTAGGGTTACAGGCCATAAGCTCAACTCTCAGAAGTGTGTATGCATGGGAGGCAGATGTCTGCTACCCACTCGGACATGGGAGTTGGAACCTAGCTACACTCCTATTGAAGAAGGATGTTGGAAATCGCTGTATTCAACTCAGATACACGGGAGTTCAGGCCCAATGCTTACACATGCTTTTCCCGCAACCCATCCCAGCCACTAACATAAGGAGGTTAGCAGGTACGTCTACAGTCAGGCAGGATGCGGGAGGGTTCTGCCCTGTCCTCAGCTCTCACAGGGAAGCTTGCCTAGAAGCCAGCTCTCAACTAGCTGCATTCTTATGACAGTGTGAAGGTAGCAGTATTCTGAGTAAGGAGGTTCCCAGATTACCACTCTACTGCACCTGGAGACACCGTCCAGGTGTGCATTGTTAACTTGCGTCTCAGAAGCCTCTGGCAAAAGTCTCTGGTGAAGACGTGGGAAACTCACTCTGCAGGCAGTGTGGAACTGTGAGGGACTGAGGGTGAGCTCAACTCTCAGCAGTAAGATGATTTTGGACAAGGCGTTCAGCTACTTTCTCACATATGGAACTTAGTATGTAGCACCAGTCTACCCCAGGAATTACTGGGAAATCGCTGGATTGAGCTTGGTGGCACTAGTCTTGTGTGCCGGGAGTTTCCAGTTACCTCTCCGAACACTTCGGTGAAGCAGCGAGCCTAGGCCTTTTGGAAGCGATAGGTAGCTGCAGGCAGGAGGTAGGCTTACAGGCCATAAGCTCAACTCTCAGAAGTGTGTATACATGGGAGGCAGATGTCTGCTACCCACTCGGACATGCGAGTGGGAACCTAGCTACACTCTGATGAAGAAGGACTTTGGAAATCGCTGTATTCAACTCAGATACACGTGGGTTCAGGCACAACGATTCCACATGCTTTTCTCACAACGTTTCCCTGCCACTAACATGAGGACGTTAGCAGCTCCTTCTACAGTCAAGCAGGATGCGGGAGGGTTGTGCCCTGTCCTTAGCTCTCACAGGGAAGCAGGCCTTGAAGCCAGCTGTCAACTAGCTGCATTCTTATGGCAGGGTGAAGGTAGCAGGATTCTGAGACAGGAGGTTCCCAGGTTACCACTCTACTGGACCTGGAGATACCCTCCAGGTCTGCATTGTTAACTTGCGTCTCAGAAGCCTCTGGCAAACGTCTCTGGTGAAGACGTGCGAAACTCACTCTGCAGGCAGTGTGGAACTGTGAGGGACTGAGGGTGAGCTCAACTCTGAGAAGTAAGATGTTTTTGGACAAGGCGTTCAACTACATACTCACATATGGAACTTAGTATGTAGCACCAGTCTACCCCAGGAATTACTAGGAAATCGCTTGATTGAGCTTGGAGGCACTCGTCTTGTGTGCCGGGAGATTCCAGTTACCTCTCCCAACACTTGCGTCAAGCAGCGAGCCTAGGCCTTTTGGAAGCGAAAGGTAGCGGCAGGCAGGATGTAGGGTTACAGGCCATAAGCTCAACTCTCAGAAGTGTGTATGCATGGGAGGCAGATGTCTGCTGCCCACTCGGACATGGGAGTTGGAACCTAGCTACACTCCTATTGAAGAAGGATGTTGGAAATCGCTGTATTCAACTCAGATACACGGGAGTTCAGGCCCAATGCTTACACATGCTTTTCCCTCAACCCATCCCAGCCACTAACATAAGGAGGTTAGCAGGTACGTCTACAGTCAGGCAGGATGCGGGAGGGTTCTGCCCTGTCCTCAGCTCTCACAGGGAAGCTTGCCTAGAAGCCAGCTCTCAACTAGCTGCATTCTTATGACAGTGTGAAGGTAGCAGTATTCTGAGTAAGGAGGTTCCCAGATTACCACTCTACTGCACCTGGAGATACCGTCCAGGTGTGCATTGTTAACTTGCGTCTCAGAAGCCTCTGGCAAAAGTCTCTGGTGAAGACGTGGGAAACTCACTCTGCAGGCAGTGTGGAACTGTGAGGGACTGAGGGTGAGCTCAACTCTCAGCAGTAAGATGATTTTGGACAAGGCGTTCAGCTACCTTCTCACATATGGAACTTAGTATGTAGCACCAGTCTACCCCAGGAATTACTGGGAAATCGCTGGATTGAGCTTGGTGGCACTAGTCTTGTGTGCCGGGAGATTCCAGTTACCTCTCCCAACACTTCGGTGAAGCAGCGAGCCTAGGCCTTTTGGAAGCGAAAGGTAGCTACAGGCAGGAGGTAGGCTTACAGGCCATAAGCTCAACTCTCAGAAGTGTGTATACATGGGAGGCAGATGTCTGCTACCCACTCGGACATGCGAGTGGGAACCTAGCTACACTCTGATGAAGAAGGACTTTGGAAATCGCTGTATTCAACTCAGATACACGTGGGTTCAGGCACAACGATTCCACATGCTTTTCTCACAACGTTTCCCTGCCACTAACATGAGGACGTTAGCAGCTCCTTCTACAGTCAAGCAGGATGCGGGAGGGTTGTGCCCTGTCCTTAGCTCTCACAGGGAAGCAGGCCTTGAAGCCAGCTGTCAACTAGCTGCATTCTTATGGCAGGGTGAAGGTAGCAGTATTCTGAGACAGGAGGTTCCCAGGTTACCACTCTACTGGACCTGGAGATACCCTCCAGGTCTGCATTGTTAACTTGCGTCTCAGAAGCCTCTGGCAAACGTCTCTGGTGAAGACGTGCGAAACTCACTCTGCAGGCAGTGTGGAACTGTGAGGGACTGAGGGTGAGCTCAACTCTGAGAAGTAAGATGTTTTTGGACAAGGCGTTCAACTACATACTCACGTATGGAACTTAGTATGTAGCACCAGTCTACCCCAGGAATTACTAGGAAATCGCTTGATTGAGCTTGGAGGCACTCGTCTTGTGTGCCGGGAGATTCCAGTTACCTCTCCCAACACTTGCGTCAAGCAGCGAGCCTAGGCCTTTTGGAAGCGAAAGGTAGCGGCAGGCAGGATGTAGGGTTACAGGCCATAAGCTCAACTCTCAGAAGTGTGTATGCATGGGAGGCAGATGTCTGCTACCCACTCGGACATGGGAGTTGGAACCTAGCTACACTCCTATTGAAGAAGGATGTTGGAAATCGCTGTATTCAACTCAGATACACGGGAGTTCAGGCCCAATGCTTACACATGCTTTTCCCGCAACACATCCCAGCCACTAACATAAGGAGGTTAGCAGGTACGTCTACAGTCAGGCAGGATGCGGGAGGGTTGTGCCCTGTCCTTAGCTCTCACAGGGAAGCAGGCCTTGAAGCCAGCTGTCAACTAGCTGCATTCTTATGGCAGGGTGAAGGTAGCAGGATTCTGAGACAGGAGGTTCCCAGGTTACCACTCTACTGGACCTGGAGATACCCTCCAGGTCTGCATTGTTAACTTGCGTCTCAGAAGCCTCTGGCAAACGTCTCTGGTGAAGACGTGCGAAACTCACTCTGCAGGCAGTGTGGAACTGTGAGGGACTGAGGGTGAGCTCAACTCTCAGAAGTAAGATGTTTTTGGACAAGGCGTTCAACTACCTACTCACGTATGGAACTTAGTATGTAGCACCAGTCTACCTCAGGAATTACTAGGAAATCGCTTGATTGAGCTTGGAGGCACTCGTCTTGTGTGCCGGGAGATTCCAGTTACCTCTCCCAACACTTGCGTCAAGCAGCGAGCCTAGGCCTTTTGGAAGCGAAAGGTAGCGGCAGGCAGGATGTAGGGTTACAGGCCATAAGCTCAACTCTCAGAAGTGTGTATGCATGGGAGGCAGATGTCTGCTACCCACTCGGACATGGGAGTTGGAACCTAGCTACACTCCTATTTTAGAAGGATGTTGGAAATCGCTGTATTCAACTCAGATACACGGGAGTTCAGGCCTAATGCTTACACATGCTTTTCCCTCAACCCATCCCAGCCACTAACATAAGGAGGTTAGCAGGTACGTCTACAGTCAGGCAGGATGCGGGAGGGTTCTGCCCTGTCCTCAGCTCTCACAGGGAAGCTTGCCTAGAAGCCAGCTCTCAACTAGCTGCATTCTTATGACAGTGTGAAGGTAGCAGTATTCTGAGTAAGGAGGTTCCCAGATTACCACTCTACTGCACCTGGAGATACCGTCCAGGTGTGCATTGTTAACTTGCGTCTCAGAAGCCTCTGGCAAAAGTCTCTGGTGAAGACGTGGGAAACTCACTCTGCAGGCAGTGTGGAACTGTGAGGGACTGAGGGTGAGCTCAAATCTCAGCAGTAAGATGATTTTGGACAAGGCGTTCAGCTACCTTCTCACATATGGAACTTAGTATGTAGCACCAGTCTACCCCAGGAATTACTGGGAAATCGCTGGATTGAGCTTGGTGGCACTAGTCTTGTGTGCCGGGAGATTCCAGTTACCTCTCCCAACACTTCGGTGAAGCAGCGAGCCTAGGCCTTTTGGAAGCGAAAGGTAGCTACAGGCAGGAGGTAGGCTTACAGGCCATAAGCTCAACTCTCAGAAGTGTGTATACATGGGAGGCAGATGTCTGCTACCCACTCGGACATGCGAGTGGGAACCTAGCTACACTCTGATGAAGAAGGACTTTGGAAATCGCTGTATTCAACTCAGATACACGTGGGTTCAGGCACAACGATTCCACATGCTTTTCTCACAACGTTTCCCTGCCACTAACATGAGGACGTTAGCAGCGCCTTCTACAGTCAAGCAGGATGCGGGAGGGTTGTGCCCTGTCCTTAGCTCTCACAGGGAAGCAGGCCTTGAAGCCATCTGTCAACTAGCTGCATTCTTATGGCAGGGTGAAGGTAGCAGGATTCTGAGACAGGAGGTTCCCAGGTTACCACTCTACTGGACCTGGAGATACCCTCCAGGTCTGCATTGTTAACTTGCGTCTCAGAAGCCTCTGGCAAACGTCTCTGGTGAAGACGTGCGAAACTCACTCTGCAGGCAGTGTGGAACTGTGAGGGACTGAGGGTGAGCTCAACTCTGAGAAGTAAGATGTTTTTGGACAAGGCGTTCAACTACATACTCACGTATGGAACTTAGTATGTAGCACCAGTCTACCCCAGGAATTACTAGGAAATCGCTTGATTGAGCTTGGAGGCACTCGTCTTGTGTGCCGGGAGATTCCAGTTACCTCTCCCAACACTTGCGTCAAGCAGCGAGCCTAGGCCTTTTGGAAGCGAAAGGTAGCGGCAGGCAGGATGTAGGGTTACAGGCCATAAGCTCAACTCTCAGAAGTGTGTATGCATGGGAGGCAGATGTCTGCTACCCACTCGGACATGGGAGTTGGAACCTAGCTACACTCCTATTGAAGAAGGATGTTGGAAATCGCTGTATTCAACTCAGATACACTGGAGTTCAGGCCCAATGCTTACACATGCTTTTCCCGCAACCCATCCCAGCCACTAACATAAGGAGGTTAGCAGGTACGTCTACAGTCAGGCAGGATGCGGGAGGGTTCTGCCCTGTCCTCAGCTCTCACAGGGAAGCTTGCCTAGAAGCCAGCTCTCAACTAGCTGCATTCTTATGACAGTGTGAAGGTAGCAGTATTCTGAGTAAGGAGGTTCCCAGATTACCACTCTACTGCACCTGGAGATACCGTCCAGGTGTGCATTGTTAACTTGCGTCTCAGAAGCCTCTGGCAAAAGTCTCTGGTGAAGACGTGGGAAACTCACTCACTCTGCAGGCAGTGTGGAACTGTGAGGGACTGAGGGTGAGCTCAACTCTCAGCAGTAAGATGATTTTGGACAAGGCGTTCAGCTACCTTCTCACATATGGAACTTAGTATGTAGCACCAGTCTACCCCAGGAATTACTGGGAAATCGCTGGATTGAGCTTGGTGGCACTAGTCTTGTGTGCCGGGAGATTCCAGTTACCTCTCCCAACACTTCGGTGAAGCAGCGAGCCTAGGCCTTTTGGAAGCGAAAGGTAGCTGCAGGCAGGAGGTAGGCTTACAGGCCATAAGCTCAACTCTCAGAAGTGTGTATACATGGGAGGCAGATGTCTGCTACCCACTCGGACATGCGAGTGGGAACCTAGCTACACTCTGATGAAGAAGGACTTTGGAAATCGCTGTATTCAACTCAGATACACGTGGGTTCAGGCACAACGATTCCACATGCTTTTCTCACAACGTTTCCCTGCCACTAACATGAGGACGTTAGCAGCTCCTTCTACAGTCAAGCAGGATGCGGGAGGGTTGTGCCCTGTCCTTAGCTCTCACAGGGAAGCAGGCCTTGAAGCCAGCTGTCAACTAGCTGCATTCTTATGGCAGGGTGAAGGTAGCAGTATTCTGAGACAGGAGGTTCCCAGGTTACCACTCTACTGGACCTGGAGATACCCTCCAGGTCTGCATTGTTAACTTGCGTCTCAGAAGCCTCTGGCAAACGTCTCTGGTGAAGACGTGCGAAACTCACTCTGCAGGCAGTGTGGAACTGTGAGGGACTGAGGGTGAGCTCAACTCTCAGAAGTAAGATGTTTTTGGACAAGGCGTTCAACTACCTACTCACGTATGGAACTTAGTATGTAGCACCAGTCTACCCCAGGAATTACTAGGAAATCGCTTGATTGAGCTTGGAGGCACTCGTCTTGTGTGCCGGGAGATTCCAGTTACCTCTCCCAACACTTGCGTCAAGCAGCGAGCCTAGGCCTTTTGGAAGCGAAAGGTAGCGGCAGGCAGGATGTAGGGTTACAGGCCATAAGCTCAACTCTCAGAAGTGTGTATGCATGGGAGGCAGATGTCTGCTACCCACTCGGACATGGGAGTTGGAACCTAGCTACACTCCTATTGAAGAAGGATGTTGGAAATCGCTGTATTCAACTCAGATACACGGGAGTTCAGGCCCAATGCTTACACATGCTTTTCCCTCAACCCATCCCAGCCACTAACATAAGGAGGTTAGCAGGTACGTCTACAGTCAGGCAGGATGCGGGAGGGTTCTGCCCTGTCCTCAGCTCTCACAGGGAAGCTTGCCTAGAAGCCAGCTCTCAACTAGCTGCATTCTTATGACAGTGTGAAGGTAGCAGTATTCTGAGTAAGGAGGTTCCCAGATTACCACTCTACTGCACCTGGAGATACCGTCCAGGTGTGCATTGTTAACTTGCGTCTCAGAAGCCTCTGGCAAAAGTCTCTGGTGAAGACGTGGGAAACTCACTCTGCAGGCAGTGTGGAACTGTGAGGGACTGAGGGTGAGCTCAACTCTCAGCAGTAAGATGATTTTGGACAAGGCGTTCAGCTACCTTCTCACATATGGAACTTAGTATGTAGCACCAGTCTACCCCAGGAATTACTGGGAAATCGCTGGATTGAGCTTGGTGGCACTAGTCTTGTGTGCCGGGAGATTCCAGTTACCTCTCCCAACACTTCGGTGAAGCAGCGAGCCTAGGCCTTTTGGAAGCGAAAGGTAGCTGCAGGCAGGAGGTAGGCTTACAGGCCATAAGCTCAACTCTCAGAAGTGTGTATACATGGGAGGCAGATGTCTGCTACCCACTCGGACATGCGAGTGGGAACCTAGCTACACTCTGATGAAGAAGGACTTTGGAAATCGCTGTATTCAACTCAGATACACGTGGGTTCAGGCACAACGATTCCACATGCTTTTCTCACAACGTTTCCCTGCCACTAACATGAGGACGTTAGCAGCGCCTTCTACAGTCAAGCAGGATGCGGGAGGGTTGTGCCCTGTCCTTAGCTCTCACAGGGAAGCAGGCCTTGAAGCCAGCTGTCAACAAGCTGCATTCTTACGGCAGGGTGAAGGTAGCAGGATTCTGAGACAGGAGGTTCCCAGGTTACCACTCTACTGGACCTGGAGATACCCTCCAGGTCTGCATTGTTAACTTGCGTCTCAGAAGCCTCTGGCAAACGTCTCTGGTGAAGACGTGCGAAACTCACTCTGCAGGCAGTGTGGAACTGTGAGGGACTGAGGGTGAGCTCAACTCTGAGAAGTAAGATGTTTTTGGACAAGGCGTTCAACTACATACTCACGTATGGAACTTAGTATGTAGCACCAGTCTACCCCAGGAATTACTGGGAAATCGCTGGATTGAGCTTGGTGACACTAGTCTTGTGTGCCGGGAGATTCCAGTTACCTCTCCCAACACTTCGGTGAAGCAGCGAGCCTAGGCCTTTTGGAAGCGAAAGGTAGCTGCAGGCAGGAGGTAGGCTTACCGGCCATAAGCTCAACTCTCAGAAGTGTGTATACATGGGAGGCAGATGTCTGCTACCCACTCGGACATGCGAGTGGGAACCTAGCTACACTCTGATGAAGAAGGACTTTGGAAATCGCTGTATTCAACTCAGATACACGTGGGTTCAGGCACAACGATTCCACATGCTTTTCTCACAACGTTTCCCTGCCACTAACATGAGGACGTTAGCAGCTCCTTCTACAGTCAAGCAGGATGCGGGAGGGTTGTGCCCTGTCCTTAGCTCTCACAGGGAAGCAGGCCTTGAAGCCAGCAGTCAACTAGCTGCATTCTTATGGCAGGGTGAAGGTAGCAGTATTCTGAGACAGGAGGTTCCCAGGTTACCACTCTACTGGACCTGGAGATACCCTCCAGGTCTGCATTGTTAACTTGCGTCTCAGAAGCCTCTGGCAAACGTCTCTGGTGAAGACGTGCGAAACTCACTCTGCAGGCAGTGTGGAACTGTGAGGGACTGAGGGTGAGCTCAACTCTCAGAAGTAAGATGTTTTTGGACAAGGCGTTCAACTACATACTCACGTATGGAACTTAGTATGTAGCACCAGTCTACCCCAGGAATTACTAGGAAATCGCTTGATTGAGCTTGGAGGCACTCGTCTTGTGTGCCGGGAGATTCCAGTTACCTCTCCCAACACTTGCGTCAAGCAGCGAGCCTAGGCCTTTTGGAAGCGAAAGGTAGCGGCAGGCAGGATGTAGGGTTACAGGCCATAAGCTCAACTCTCAGAAGTGTGTATGCATGGGAGGCAGATGTCTGCTGCCCACTCGGACATGGGAGTTGCAACCTAGCTACACTCCTATTTTAGAAGGATGTTGGAAATCGCTGTATTCAACTCAGATACACGGGAGTTCAGGCCCAATGCTTACACATGCTTTTCCCGCAACCCATCCCAGCCACTAACATAAGGAGGTTAGCAGGTACGTCTATAGTCAGGCAGGATGCGGGAGGGTTCTGCCCTGTCCTCAGCTCTCACAGGGAAGCTTGCCTAGAAGCCAGCTCTCAACTAGCTGCATTCTTATGACAGTGTGAAGGTAGCAGTATTCTGAGTAAGGAGGTTCCCAGATTACCACTCTACTGCACCTGGAGATACCGTCCAGGTGTGCATTGTTAACTTGCGTCTCAGAAGCCTCTGGCAAAAGTCTCTGGTGAAGACGTGGGAAACTCACTCTGCAGGCAGTGTGGAACTGTGAGGGACTGAGGGTGAGCTCAACTCTCAGCAGTAAGATGATTTTGGACAAGGCGTTCAGCTACATTCTCACATATGGAACTTAGTATGTAGCACCAGTCTACCCCAGGAATTACTGGGAAATCGCTGGATTGAGCTTGGTGGCACTAGTCTTGTGTGCCGGGAGATTCCAGTTACCTCTCCCAACACTTCGGTGAAGCAGCGAGCCTAGGCCTTTTGGAACCGAAAGGTAGCTACAGGCAGGAGGTAGGCTTACAGGCCATAAGCTCAACTCTCAGAAGTGTGTATACATGGGAGGCAGATGTCTGCTACCCACTCGGACATGCGAGTGGGAACCTATCTACACTCTGATGAAGAAGGACTTTGGAAATCGCTGTATTCAACTCAGATACACGTGGGTTCAGGCACAACGATTCCACATGCTTTTCTCACAACGTTTCCCTGCCACTAACATGAGGACGTTAGCAGCGCCTTCTACACTCAAGCAGGATGCGGGAGGGTTGTGCCCTGTCCTTAGCTCTCACAGGGAAGCAGGCCTTGAAGCCAGCTGTCAACAAGCTGCATTCTTATGGCAGGGTGAAGGTAGCAGGATTCTGAGACAGGAGGTTCCCAGGTTACCACTCTACTGGACCTGGAGATACCCTCCAGGTCTGCATTGTTAACTTGCGTCTCAGAAGCCTCTGGCAAACGTCTCTGGTGAAGACGTGCGAAACTCACTCTGCAGGCAGTGTGGAACTGTGAGGGACTGAGGCTGAGCTCAACTCTGAGAAGTAAGATGTTTTTGGACAAGGCGTTCAACTACATACTCACGTATGGAACTTAGTATGTAGCACCAGTCTACCCCAGGAATTACTAGGAAATCGCTTGATTGAGCTTGGAGGCACTCGTCTTGTGTGCCGGGAGATTCCAGTTACCTCTCCCAACACTTGCGTCAAGCAGCGAGCCTAGGCCTTTTGGAAGCGAAAGGTAGCGGCAGGCAGGATGTAGGGTTACAGGCCATAAACTCAACTCTCAGAAGTGTGTATGCATGGGAGGCAGATGTCTGCTACCCACTCGGACATGGGAGTTGGAACCTAGCTACACTCCTATTGAAGAAGGATGTTGGAAATCGCTGTATTCAACTCAGATACACGGGAGTTCAGGCCCAATGCTTACACATGCTTTTCCCGCAACCCATCCCAGCCACTAACATAAGGAGGTTAGCAGGTACGTCTACAGTCAGGCAGGATGCGGGAGGGTTCTGCCCTGTCCTCAGCTCTCACAGGGAAGCTTGCCTAGAAGCCAGCTCTCAACTAGCTGCATTCTTATGACAGTGTGAAGGTAGCAGTATTCTGAGTAAGGAGGTTCCCAGATTACCACTCTACTGCACCTGGAGACACCGTCCATGTGTGCATTGTTAACTTGCGTCTCAGAAGCCTCTGGCAAAAGTCTCTGGTGAAGACGTGGGAAACTCACTCTGCAGGCAGTGTGGAACTGTGAGGGACTGAGGGTGAGCTCAACTCTCAGCAGTAAGATGATTTTGGACAAGGCGTTCAGCTACCTTCTCACATATGGAACTTAGTATGTAGCACCAGTCTACCCCAGGAATTACTGGGAAATCGCTGGATTGAGCTTGGTGGCACTAGTCTTGTGTGCCGGAGATTCCAGTTACCTCTCCCAACACTTCGGTGAAGCAGCGAGCCTAGGCCTTTTGGAAGCGAAAGGTAGCTGCAGGCAGGAGGTAGGCTTACAGGCCATAAGCTCAACTCTCAGAAGTGTGTATACATGGGAGGCAGATGTCTGCTACCCACTCGGACATGCGAGTGGGAACCTAGCTACACTCTGATGAAGAAGGACTTTGGAAATCGCTGTATTCAACTCAGATACACGTGGGTTCAGGCACAACGATTCCACATGCTTTTCTCACAACGTTTCCCTGCCACTAACATGAGGACGTTAGCAGCTCTTTCTACAGTCAAGCAGGATGCGGGAGGGTTGTGCCCTGTCCTTAGCTCTCACAGGGAAGCAGGCCTTGAAGCCAGCTGTCAACTAGCTGCATTCTTATGGCAGGGTGAAGGTAGCAGGATTCTGAGACAGGAGGTTCCCAGGTTACCACTCTACTGGACCTGGAGATACCCTCCAGGTCTGCATTGTTAACTTGCGTCTCAGAAGCCTCTGGCAAACGTCTCTGGTGAAGATGTGCGAAACTCACTCTGCAGGCAGTGTGGAACTGTGAGGGACTGAGGGTGAGCTCAACTCTCAGAAGTAAGATGTTTTTGGACAAGGCGTTCAACTACATACTCACGTATGGAACTTTGTATGTAGCACCAGTCTACCCCAGGAATTACTAGGAAATCGCTTGATTGAGCTTGGAGGCACTCGTCTTGTGTGCCGGGAGATTCCAGTTACCTCTCCCAACACTTGCGTCAAGCAGCGAGCCTAGGCCTTTTGGAAGCGAAAGGTAGCGGCAGGCAGGATGTAGGGTTACAGGCCATAAGCTCAACTCTCAGAAGTGTGTATGCATGGGAGGCAGATGTCTGCTGCCCACTCGGACATGGGAGTAGGAACCTAGCTACACTCCTATTGAAGAAGGATGTTGGAAATCGCTGTATTCAACTCAGATACACGGGAGTTCAGGCCCAATGCTTACACATGCTTTTCCCGCAACCCATCCCAGCCACTAACATAAGGAGGTTAGCAGGTACGTCTACAGTCAGGCAGGATGCGGGAGGGTTCTGCCCTGTCCTCAGCTCTCACAGGGAAGCTTGCCTAGAAGCCAGCTCTCAACTAGCTGCATTCTTATGACAGTGTGAAGGTAGCAGTATTCTGAGTAAGGAGGTTCCCAGATTACCACTCTACTGCACCTGGAGATACCGTCCAGGTGTGCATTGTTAACTTGCGTCTCAGAAGCCTCTGGCAAAAGTCTCTGGTGAAGACGTGGGAAACTCACTCTGCAGGCAGTGTGGAACTGTGAGGGACTGAGGGTGAGCTCAACTCTCAGCAGTAAGATGATTTTGGACAAGGCGTTCAGCTACCTTCTCACATATGGAACTTAGTATGTAGCACCAGTCTACCCCAGGAATTACTGGGAAATCGCTGGATTGAGCTTGGTGGCACTAGTCTTGTGTGCCGGGAGATTCCAGTTACCTCTCCGAACACTTCGATGAAGCAGCGAGCCTAGGCCTTTTGGAAGCGAAAGGTAGCTGCAGGCAGGAGGTAGGCTTACAGGCCATAAGCTCAACTCTCAGAAGTGTGTATACATGGGAGGCAGATGTCTGCTACCCACTCGGACATGCGAGTGGGAACCTAGCTACACTCTGATGAAGAAGGACTTTGGAAATCGCTGTATTCAACTCAGATACACGTGGGTTCAGGCACAACGATTCCACATGCTTTTCTCACAACGTTTCCCTGCCACTAACATGAGGACGTTAGCAGCGCCTTCTACAGTCAAGCAGGATGCGGGAGGGTTGTGCCCTGTCCTTAGCTCTCACAGGGAAGCAGGCCTTGAAGCCAGCTGTCAACAAGCTGCATTCTTATGGCAGGGTGAAGGTAGCAGGATTCTGAGACAGGAGGTTCCCAGGTTACCACTCTACTGGACCTGGAGATACCCTCCAGGTCTGCATTGTTAACTTGCGTCTCAGAAGCCTCTGGCAAACGTCTCTGGTGAAGACGTGCGAAACTCACTCTGCAGGCAGTGTGGAACTGTGAGGGACTGAGGGTGAGCTCAACTCTCAGAAGTAAGATGTTTTTGGACAAGGCGTTCAACTACATACTCACGTATGGAAATTAGTATGTAGCACCAGTCTACCCCAGGAATTACTAGGAAATCGCTTGATTGAGCTTGGAGGCACTCGTCTTGTGTGCCGGGAGATTCCAGTTACCTCTCCCAACACTTGCGTCAAGCAGCGAGCCTAGGCCTTTTGGAAGCGAAAGGTAGCGGCAGGCAGGATGTAGGGTTACAGGCCATAAGCTCAACTCTCAGAAGTGTGTATGCATGGGAGGCAGATGTCTGCTACCCACTCGGACATGGGAGTTGGAACCTAGCTACACTCCGATTGAAGAAGGATGTTGGAAATCGCTGTATTCAACTCAGATACACGGGAGTTCAGGCCCAATGCTTACACATGCTTTTCCCGCAACCCATCCCAGCCACTAACATAAGGAGGTTAGCAGGTACGTCTACAGTCAGGCAGGATGCGGGAGGGTTCTGCCCTGTCCTCAGCTCTCACAGGGAAGCTTGCCTAGAAGCCAGCTCTCAACTAGCTGCATTCTTATGACAGTGTGAAGGTAGCAGTATTCTGAGTAAGGAGGTTCCCAGATTACCACTCTACTGCACCTGGAGATACCGTCTAGGTGTGCATTGTTAACTTGCGTCTCAGAAGCCTCTGACAAAAGTCTCTGGTGAAGACGTGGGAAACTCACTCTGCAGGCAGTGTGGAACTGTGAGGGACTGAGGGTGAGCTCAACTCTCAGCAGTAAGATGATTTTGGACAAGGCGTTCAGCTACCTTCTCACATATGGAACTTAGTATATAGCACCAGTCTACCCCAGGAATTACTGGGAAATCGCTGGATTGAGCTTGGTGGCACTAGTCTTCTGTGCCTGGAGATTCCAGTTACCTCTCCCAACACTTCGGCGAAGCAGCGAGCCTAGGCCTTTTGTAAGCGAAAGGTAGCTGCAGGCAGGAGGTAGGCTTACAGGCCATAAGCTCAACTCTCAGAAGTGTGTATACATGGGAGGCAGATGTCTGCTACCCACTCGGACATGCGAGTGGGAACCTAGCTACACTCTGATGAAGAAGGACTTTGGAAATCGCTGTATTCAACTCAGATACACGTGGCTTCAGGCACAACGATTCCACATGCTTTTCTCACAACGTTTCCCTGCCACTAACATGAGGACGTTAGCAGCTCCTTCTACAGTCAAGCAGGATGCGGGAGGGTTGTGCCCTGTCCTTAGCTCTCACAGGGAAGCAGGCCTTGAAGCCAGCTGTCAACTAGCTGCATTCTTATGGCAGGGTGAAGGTAGCAGTATTCTGAGACAGGAGGTTCCCAGGTTACCACTCTACTGGACCTGGAGATACCCTCCAGGTCTGCATTGTTAACTTGCGTCTCAGAAGCCTCTGGCAAACGTCTCTGGTGAAGACGTGCGAAACTCACTCTGCAGGCAGTGTGGAACTGTGAGGGACTGAGGGTGAGCTCAACTCTCAGAAGTAAGATGTTTTTGGACAAGGCTTTCAACTACCTACTCACGTATGGAACTTAGTATGTAGCACCAGTCTACCCCAGGAATTACTAGGAAATCGCTTGATTGAGCTTGGAGGCACTCGTCTTGTGTGCCGGGAGATTCCAGTTACCTCTCCCAACACTTGCGTCAAGCAGCGAGCCTAGGGCTTTTGGAAGCGAAAGGTAGCGGCAGGCAGGATGTAGGGTTACAGGCCATAAGCTCAACTCTCAGAAGTGTGTATGCATGGGAGGCAGATGTCTGCTGCCCACTCGGACATGGGAGTAGGAACCTAGCTACACTCCTATTGAAGAAGGATGTTGGAAATCGCTGTATTCAACTCAGATACACGGGAGTTCAGGCCCAATGCTTACACATGCTTTTCCCGCAACCCATCCCAGCCACTAACATAAGGAGGTTAGCAGGTACGTCTACAGTCAGGCAGGATGCGGGAGGGTTCTGCCCTGTCCTCAGCTCTCACATGGAAGCTTGCCTAGAAGCCAGCTCTCAACTAGCTGCATTCTTATGACAGTGTGAAGGTAGCAGTATTCTGAGTAAGGAGGTTCCCAGATTACCACTCTACTGCACCTGGAGATACCGTCCAGGTCTGCATTGTTAACTTGCGTCTCAGAAGCCTCTGGCAAAAGTCTCTGGTGAAGACGTGGGAAACCTACTCTGCAGGCAGTGTGGAACTGTGAGGGACTGAGGGTGAGATCAACTCTCAGCAGTAAGATGATTTTGGACAAGGCGTTCAGCTACCTTCTCACATATGGAACTTAGTATGTAGCACCAGTCTACCCCAGGAATTACTGGGAAATCGCTGGATTGAGCTTGGAGGCACTAGTCTTGTGTGCCGGGAGATTCCAGTTACCTCTCCCAACACTTCGGTGAAGCAGCGAGCCTAGGCCTTTTGGAAGCGAAAGGTAGCTGCAGGCAGGAGGTAGGGTTACAGGCCATAAGCTCAACTCTCAGAAGTGGGCATGCATGGGAGGCAGATGTCTGCTACCCACTCGGACATGCGAGTGGGAACCTAGCTACACTCTGATGAAGAAGGACTTTGGAAATCGCTGTATTCAACTCAGATACACGTGGGTTCAGGCACAACGATTCCACATGCTTTTCTCACAACGTTTCCCTGCCACTAACATGAGGACGTTAGCAGCGCGTTCTACAGTCAAGCAGGATGCGGGAGGGTTGTGCCCTGTCCTTAGCTCTCACAGGGAAGCAGGCCTTGAAGCCAGCTGTCAACTAGCTGCATTCTTATGGCAGGGTGAAGGTAGCAGGATTCTGAGACAGGAGGTTCCCAGGTTACCACTCTACTGGACCTGGAGATACCCTCCAGGTCTGCATTGTTAACTTGCGTCTCAGAAGCCTCTGGCAAACGTCTCTGGTGAAGACGTGCGAAACTCACTCTGCAGGCAGTGTGGAACTGTGAGGGACTGAGGGTGAGCTCAACTCTGAGAAGTAAGATGTTTTTGGACAAGGCGTTCAACTACATACTCACGTATGGAACTTAGTATGTAGCACCAGTCTACCCCAGGAATTACTAGGAAATCGCTTGATTGAGCTTGGAGGCACTCGTCTTGTGTGCCGGGAGATTCCAGTTACCTCTCCCAACACTTGCGTCAAGCAGCGAGCCTAGGCCTTTTGGAAGCGAAAGGTAGCGGCAGGCAGGATGTAGGGTTACAGGCCATAAGCTCAACTCTCAGAAGTGTGTATGCATGGGAGGCAGATGTCTGCTGCCCACTCGGACATGGGAGTAGGAACCTAGCTACACTCCTATTGAAGAAGGATGTTGGAAATCGCTGTATTCAACTCAGATACACGGGAGTTCAGGCCCAATGCTTACACATGCTTTTCCCGCAACCCATCCCAGCCACTAACATAAGGAGGTTAGCAGGTACGTCTACAGTCAGGCAGGATGCGGGAGGGTTCTGCCCTGTCCTCAGCTCTCACAGGGAAGCTTGCCTAGAAGCCAGCTCTCAACTAGCTGCATTCTTATGACAGTGTGAAGGTAGCAGTATTCTGAGTAAGGAGGTTCCCAGATTACCACTCTACTGCACCTGGAGATACCGTCCAGGTGTGCATTGTTAACTTGCGTCTCAGAAGCCTCTGGCAAAAGTCTCTGGTGAAGACGTGGGAAACTCACTCTGCAGGCAGTGTGGAACTGTGAGGGACTGAGGGTGAGCTCAACTCTCAGCAGTAAGATGATTTTGGACAAGGCGTTCAGCTACCTTCTCACATATGGAACTTAGTATGTAGCACCAGTCTACCCCAGGAATTACTGGGAAATCGCTGGATTGAGCTTGGTGGCACTAGTCTTGTGTGCCGGGAGATTCCAGTTACCTCTCCGAACACTTCGATGAAGCAGCGAGCCTAGGCCTTTTGGAAGCGAAAGGTAGCTGCAGGCAGGAGGTAGGCTTACAGGCCATAAGCTCAACTCTCAGAAGTGTGTATACATGGGAGGCAGATGTCTGCTACCCACTCGGACATGCGAGTGGGAACCTAGCTACACTCTGATGAAGAAGGACTTTGGAAATCGCTGTATTCAACTCAGATACACGTGGGTTCAGGCACAACGATTCCACATGCTTTTCTCACAACGTTTCCCTGCCACTAACATGAGGACGTTAGCAGCGCCTTCTACAGTCAAGCAGGATGCGGGAGGGTTGTGCCCTGTCCTTAGCTCTCACAGGGAAGCAGGCCTTGAAGCCAGCTGTCAACAAGCTGCATTCTTATGGCAGGGTGAAGGTAGCAGGATTCTGAGACAGGAGGTTCCCAGGTTACCACTCTACTGGACCTGGAGATACCCTCCAGGTCTGCATTGTTAACTTGCGTCTCAGAAGCCTCTGGCAAACGTCTCTGGTGAAGACGTGCGAAACTCACTCTGCAGGCAGTGTGGAACTGTGAGGGACTGAGGGTGAGCTCAACTCTGAGAAGTAAGATGTTTTTGGACAAGGCGTTCAACTACATACTCACGTATGGAACTTAGTATGTAGCACCAGTCTACCCCAGGAATTACTAGGAAATCGCTTGATTGAGCTTGGAGGCACTCGTCTTGTGTGCCGGGAGATTCCAGTTACCTCTCCCAACACTTGCGTCAAGCAGCGAGCCTAGGCCTTTTGGAAGCGAAAGGTAGCGGCAGGCAGGATGTAGGGTTACAGGCCATAAGCTCAACTCTCAGAAGTGTGTATGCATGGGAGGCAGATGTCTGCTGCCCACTCGGACATGGGAGTAGGAACCTAGCTACACTCCTATTGAAGAAGGATGTTGGAAATCGCTGTATTCAACTCAGATACACGGGAGTTCAGGCCCAATGCTTACACATGCTTTTCCCGCAACCCATCCCAGCCACTAACATAAGGAGGTTAGCAGGTACGTCTACAGTCAGGCAGGATGCGGGAGGGTTCTGCCCTGTCCTCAGCTCTCACAGGGAAGCTTGCCTAGAAGCCAGCTCTCAACTAGCTGCATTCTTATGACAGTGTGAAGGTAGCAGTATTCTGAGTAAGGAGGTTCCCAGATTACCACTCTACTGCACCTGGAGATACCGTCCAGGTGTGCATTGTTAACTTGCGTCTCAGAAGCCTCTGGCAAAAGTCTCTGGTGAAGACGTGGGAAACTCACTCTGCAGGCAGTGTGGAACTGTGAGGGACTGAGGGTGAGCTCAACTCTCAGCAGTAAGATGATTTTGGACAAGGCGTTCAGCTACCTTCTCACATATGGAACTTAGTATGTAGCACCAGTCTACCCCAGGAATTACTGGGAAATCGCTGGATTGAGCTTGGTGGCACTAGTCTTGTGTGCCGGGAGATTCCAGTTACCTCTCCGAACACTTCGATGAAGCAGCGAGCCTAGGCCTTTTGGAAGCGAAAGGTAGCTGCAGGCAGGAGGTAGGCTTACAGGCCATAAGCTCAACTCTCAGAAGTGTGTATACATGGGAGGCAGATGTCTGCTACCCACTCGGACATGCGAGTGGGAACCTAGCTACACTCTGATGAAGAAGGACTTTGGAAATCGCTGTATTCAACTCAGATACACGTGGGTTCAGGCACAACGATTCCACATGCTTTTCTCACAACGTTTCCCTGCCACTAACATGAGGACGTTAGCAGCGCCTTCTACAGTCAAGCAGGATGCGGGAGGGTTGTGCCCTGTCCTTAGCTCTCACAGGGAAGCAGGCCTTGAAGCCAGCTGTCAACAAGCTGCATTCTTATGGCAGGGTGAAGGTAGCAGGATTCTGAGACAGGAGGTTCCCAGGTTACCACTCTACTGGACCTGGAGATACCCTCCAGGTCTGCATTGTTAACTTGCGTCTCAGAAGCCTCTGGCAAACGTCTCTGGTGAAGACGTGCGAAACTCACTCTGCAGGCAGTGTGGAACTGTGAGGGACTGAGGGTGAGCTCAACTCTGAGAAGTAAGATGTTTTTGGACAAGGCGTTCAACTACATACTCACGTATGGAACTTAGTATGTAGCACCAGTCTACCCCAGGAATTACTAGGAAATCGCTTGATTGAGCTTGGAGGCACTCGTCTTGTGTGCCGGGAGATTCCAGTTACCTCTCCCAACACTTGCGTCAAGCAGCGAGCCTAGGCCTTTTGGAAGCGAAAGGTAGCGGCAGGCAGGATGTAGGGTTACAGGCCATAAACTCAACTCTCAGAAGTGTGTATGCATGGGAGGCAGATGTCTGCTACCCACTCGGACATGGGAGTTGGAACCTAGCTACACTCCTATTGAAGAAGGATGTTGGAAATCGCTGTATTCAACTCAGATACACGGGAGTTCAGGCCCAATGCTTACACATGCTTTTCCCGCAACCCATCCCAGCCACTAACATAAGGAGGTTAGCAGGTACGTCTACAGTCAGGCAGGATGCGGGAGGGTTCTGCCCTGTCCTCAGCTCTCACAGGGAAGCTTGCCTAGAAGCCAGCTCTCAACTAGCTGCATTCTTATGACAGTGTGAAGGTAGCAGTATTCTGAGTAAGGAGGTTCCCAGATTACCACTCTACTGCACCTGGAGACACCGTCCATGTGTGCATTGTTAACTTGCGTCTCAGAAGCCTCTGGCAAAAGTCTCTGGTGAAGACGTGGGAAACTCACTCTGCAGGCAGTGTGGAACTGTGAGGGACTGAGGGTGAGCTCAACTCTCAGCAGTAAGATGATTTTGGACAAGGCGTTCAGCTACCTTCTCACATATGGAACTTAGTATGTAGCACCAGTCTACCCCAGGTATTACTGGGAAATCGCTGGATTGAGCTTGGTGGCACTAGTCTTGTGTGCCGGAGATTCCAGTTACCTCTCCCAACACTTCGGTGAAGCAGCGAGCCTAGGCCTTTTGGAAGCGAAAGGTAGCTGCAGGCAGGAGGTAGGCTTACAGGCCATAAGCTCAACTCTCAGAAGTGTGTATACATGGGAGGCAGATGTCTGCTACCCACTCGGACATGCGAGTGGGAACCTAGCTACACTCTGATGAAGAAGGACTTTGGAAATCGCTGTATTCAACTCAGATACACGTGGGTTCAGGCACAACGATTCCACATGCTTTTCTCACAACGTTTCCCTGCCACTAACATGAGGACGTTAGCAGCTCTTTCTACAGTCAAGCAGGATGCGGGAGGGTTGTGCCCTGTCCTTAGCTCTCACAGGGAAGCAGGCCTTGAAGCCAGCTGTCAACTAGCTGCATTCTTATGGCAGGGTGAAGGTAGCAGGATTCTGAGACAGGAGGTTCCCAGGTTACCACTCTACTGGACCTGGAGATACCCTCCAGGTCTGCATTGTTAACTTGCGTCTCAGAAGCCTCTGGCAAACGTCTCTGGTGAAGATGTGCGAAACTCACTCTGCAGGCAGTGTGGAACTGTGAGGGACTGAGGGTGAGCTCAACTCTGAGAAGTAAGATGTTTTTGGACAAGGCGTTCAACTACATACTCACGTATGGAACTTAGTATGTAGCACCAGTCTACCCCAGGAATTACTAGGAAATCGCTTGATTGAGCTTGGAGGCACTCGTCTTGTGTGCCGGGAGATTCCAGTTACCTCTCCCAACACTTGCGTCAAGCAGCGAGCCTAGGCCTTTTGGAAGCGAAAGGTAGCGGCAGGCAGGATGTAGGGTTACAGGCCATAAGCTCAACTCTCAGAAGTGTGTATGCATGGGAGGCAGATGTCTGCTGCCCACTCGGACATGGGAGTAGGAACCTAGCTACACTCCTATTGAAGAAGGATGTTGGAAATCGCTGTATTCAACTCAGATACACGGGAGTTCAGGCCCAATGCTTACACATGCTTTTCCCGCAACCCATCCCAGCCACTAACATAAGGAGGTTAGCAGGTACGTCTACAGTCAGGCAGGATGCGGGAGGGTTCTGCCCTGTCCTCAGCTCTCACAGGGAAGCTTGCCTAGAAGCCAGCTCTCAACTAGCTGCATTCTTATGACAGTGTGAAGGTAGCAGTATTCTGAGTAAGCAGGTTCCCAGATTACCACTCTACTGCACCTGGAGATACCGTCCAGGTGTGCATTGTTAACTTGCGTCTCAGAAGCCTCTGGCAAAAGTCTCTGGTGAAGACGTGGGAAACTCACTCTGCAGGCAGTGTGGAACTGTGAGGGACTGAGGGTGAGCTCAACTCTCAGCAGTAAGATGATTTTGGACAAGGCGTTCAGCTACCTTCTCACATATGGAACTTAGTATGTAGCACCAGTCTACCCCAGGAATTACTGGGAAATCGCTGGATTGAGCTTGGTGGCACTAGTCTTGTGTGCCGGGAGATTCCAGTTACCTCTCCGAACACTTCGATGAAGCAGCGAGCCTAGGCCTTTTGGAAGCGAAAGGTAGCTGCAGGCAGGAGGTAGGCTTACAGGCCATAAGCTCAACTCTCAGAAGTGTGTATACATGGGAGGCAGATGTCTGCTACCCACTCGGACATGCGAGTGGGAACCTAGCTACACTCTGATGAAGAAGGACTTTGGAAATCGCTGTATTCAACTCAGATACACGTGGGTTCAGGCACAACGATTCCACATGCTTTTCTCACAACGTTTCCCTGCCACTAACATGAGGACGTTAGCAGCGCCTTCTACAGTCAAGCAGGATGCGGGAGGGTTGTGCCCTGTCCTTAGCTCTCACAGGGAAGCAGGCCTTGAAGCCAGCTGTCAACAAGCTGCATTCTTATGGCAGGGTGAAGGTAGCAGGATTCTGAGACAGGAGGTTCCCAGGTTACCACTCTACTGGACCTGGAGATACCCTCCAGGTCTGCATTGTTAACTTGCGTCTCAGAAGCCTCTGGCAAACGTCTCTGGTGAAGACGTGCGAAACTCACTCTGCAGGCAGTGTGGAACTGTGAGGGACTGAGGGTGAGCTCAACTCTGAGAAGTAAGATGTTTTTGGACAAGGCGTTCAACTACATACTCACGTATGGAACTTAGTATGTAGCACCAGTCTACCCCAGGAATTACTAGGAAATCGCTTGATTGAGCTTGGAGGCACTCGTCTTGTGTGCCGGGAGATTCCAGTTACCTCTCCCAACACTTGCGTCAAGCAGCGAGCCTAGGCCTTTTGGAAGCGAAAGGTAGCGGCAGGCAGGATGTAGGGTTACAGGCCATAAGCTCAACTCTCAGAAGTGTGTATGCATGGGAGGCAGATGTCTGCTACCCACTCGGACATGGGAGTTGGAACCTAGCTACACTCCGATTGAAGAAGGATGTTGGAAATCGCTGTATTCAACTCAGATACACGGGAGTTCAGGCCCAATGCTTACACATGCTTTTCCCGCAACCCATCCCAGCCACTAACATAAGGAGGTTAGCAGGTACGTCTACAGTCAGGCAGGATGCGGGAGGGTTCTGCCCTGTCCTCAGCTCTCACAGGGAAGCTTGCCTAGAAGCCAGCTCTCAACTAGCTGCATTCTTATGACAGTGTGAAGGTAGCAGTATTCTGAGTAAGGAGGTTCCCAGATTACCACTCTACTGCACCTGGAGATACCGTCTAGGTGTGCATTGTTAACTTGCGTCTCAGAAGCCTCTGGCAAAAGTCTCTGGTGAAGACGTGGGAAACTCACTCTGCAGGCAGTGTGGAACTGTGAGGGACTGAGGGTGAGCTCAACTCTCAGCAGTAAGATGATTTTGGACAAGGCGTTCAGCTACCTTCTCACATATGGAACTTAGTATATAGCACCAGTCTACCCCAGGAATTACTGGGAAATCTCTGGATTGAGCTTGGTGGCACTAGTCTTGTGTGCCGGGAGATTCCAGTTACCTCTCCCAACACTTCGGCGAAGCAGCGAGCCTAGGCCTTTTGTAAGCGAAAGGTAGCTGCAGGCAGGAGGTAGGGTTACAGGCCATAAGCTCAACTCTCAGAAGTGTGTATACATGGGAGGCAGATGTCTGCTACCCACTCGGACATGCGAGTGGGAACCTAGCTACACTCTGATGAAGAAGGACTTTGGAAATCGCTGTATTCAACTCAGATACACGTGGCTTCAGGCACAACGATTCCACATGCTTTTCTCACAACGTTTCCCTGCCACTAACATGAGGACGTTAGCAGCTCCTTCTACAGTCAAGCAGGATGCGGGAGGGTTGTGCCCTGTCCTTAGCTCTCACAGGGAAGCAGGCCTTGAAGCCAGCTGTCAACTAGCTGCATTCTTATGGCAGGGTGAAGGTAGCAGTATTCTGAGACAGGAGGTTCCCAGGTTACCACTCTACTGGACCTGGAGATACCCTCCAGGTCTGCATTGTTAACTTGCGTCTCAGAAGCCTCTGGCAAACGTCTCTGGTGAAGACGTGCGAAACTCACTCTGCAGGCAGTGTGGAACTGTGAGGGACTGAGGGTGAGCTCAACTCTCAGAAGTAAGATGTTTTTGGACAAGGCTTTCAACTACCTACTCACGTATGGAACTTAGTATGTAGCACCAGTCTACCCCAGGAATTACTAGGAAATCGCTTGATTGAGCTTGGAGGCACTCGTCTTGTGTGCCGGGAGATTCCAGTTACCTCTCCCAACACTTGCGTCAAGCAGCGAGCCTAGGGCTTTTGGAAGCGAAAGGTAGCGGCAGGCAGGATGTAGGGTTACAGGCCATAAGCTCAACTCTCAGAAGTGTGTATGCATGGGAGGCAGATGTCTGCTGCCCACTCGGACATGGGAGTAGGAACCTAGCTACACTCCTATTGAAGAAGGATGTTGGAAATCGCTGTATTCAACTCAGATACACGGGAGTTCAGGCCCAATGCTTACACATGCTTTTCCCGCAACCCATCCCAGCCACTAACATAAGGAGGTTAGCAGGTACGTCTACAGTCAGGCAGGATGCGGGAGGGTTCTGCCCTGTCCTCAGCTCTCACAGGGAAGCTTGCCTAGAAGCCAGCTCTCAACTAGCTGCATTCTTATGACAGTGTGAAGGTAGCAGTATTCTGAGTAAGGAGGTTCCCAGATTACCACTCTACTGCACCTGGAGATACCGTCCAGGTCTGCATTGTTAACTTGCGTCTCAGAAGCCTCTGGCAAAAGTCTCTGGTGAAGACGTGGGAAACCTACTCTGCAGGCAGTGTGGAACTGTGAGGGACTGAGGGTGAGATCAACTCTCAGCAGTAAGATGATTTTGGACAAGGCGTTCAGCTACCTTCTCACATATGGAACTTAGTATGTAGCACCAGTCTACCCCAGGAATTACTGGGAAATCGCTGGATTGAGCTTGGAGGCACTAGTCTTGTGTGCCGGGAGATTCCAGTTACCTCTCCCAACACTTCGGTGAAGCAGCGAGCCTAGACCTTTTGGAAGCGAAAGGTAGCTGCAGGCAGGAGGTAGGGTTACAGGCCATAAGCTCAACTCTCAGAAGTGGGCATGCATGGGAGGCAGATGTCTGCTACCCACTCGGACATGCGAGTGGGAACCTAGCTACACTCTGATGAAGAAGGACTTTGGAAATCGCTGTATTCAACTCAGATACACGTGGGTTCAGGCACAACGATTCCACATGCTTTTCTCACAACGTTTCCCTGCCACTAACATGAGGACGTTAGCAGCGCGTTCTACAGTCAAGCAGGATGCGGGAGGGTTGTGCCCTGTCCTTAGCTCTCACAGGGAAGCAGGCCTTGAAGCCAGCTGTCAACTAGCTGCATTCTTATGGCAGGGTGAAGGTAGCAGGATTCTGAGACAGGAGGTTCCCAGGTTACCACTCTACTGGACCTGGAGATACCCTCCAGGTCTGCATTGTTAACTTGCGTCTCAGAAGCCTCTGGCAAACGTCTCTGGTGAAGACGTGCGAAACTCACTCTGCAGGCAGTGTGGAACTGTGAGGGACTGAGGGTGAGCTCAACTCTGAGAAGTAAGATGTTTTTGGACAAGGCGTTCAACTACATACTCACGTATGGAACTTAGTATGTAGCACCAGTCTACCCCAGGAATTACTAGGAAATCGCTTGATTGAGCTTGGAGGCACTCGTCTTGTGTGCCGGGAGATTCCAGTTACCTCTCCCAACACTTGCGTCAAGCAGCGAGCCTAGGCCTTTTGGAAGCGAAAGGTAGCGGCAGGCAGGATGTAGGGTTACAGGCCATAAGCTCAACTCTCAGAAGTGTGTATGCATGGGAGGCAGATGTCTGCTGCCCACTCGGACATGGGAGTAGGAACCTAGCTACACTCCTATTGAAGAAGGATGTTGGAAATCGCTGTATTCAACTCAGATACACGGGAGTTCAGGCCCAATGCTTACACATGCTTTTCCCGCAACCCATCCCAGCCACTAACATAAGGAGGTTAGCAGGTACGTCTACAGTCAGGCAGGATGCGGGAGGGTTCTGCCCTGTCCTCAGCTCTCACAGGGAAGCTTGCCTAGAAGCCAGCTCTCAACTAGCTGCATTCTTATGACAGTGTGAAGGTAGCAGTATTCTGAGTAAGGAGGTTCCCAGATTACCACTCTACTGCACCTGGAGACACCGTCCATGTGTGCATTGTTAACTTGCGTCTCAGAAGCCTCTGGCAAAAGTCTCTGGTGAAGACGTGGGAAACTCACTCTGCAGGCAGTGTGGAACTGTGAGGGACTGAGGGTGAGCTCAACTCTCAGCAGTAAGATGATTTTGGACAAGGCGTTCAGCTACCTTCTCACATATGGAACTTAGTATGTAGCACCAGTCTACCCCAGGAATTACTGGGAAATCGCTGGATTGAGCTTGGAGGCACTAGTCTTGTGTGCCGGGAGATTCCAGTTACCTCTCCCAACACTTCGGGGAAGCAGCGAGCCTAGGCCTTTTGGAAGCGAAAGGTAGCTGCAGGCAGGAGGTAGGGTTACAGGCCATAAGCTCAACTCTCAGAAGTGGGTATGCATGGGAGGCAGATGTCTGCTACCCACTCGGACATGCGAGTGGGAACCTAGCTACACTCTGATGAAGAAGGACTTAGGAAATCGCTGTATTCAACTCAGATACACGTGGGTTCAGGCACAACGATTCCACATGCTTTTCGCACAACCTTTCCCTGCCACTAACCTGAGGACGTTAGCAGCTCCTTCTACAGTCAAGCAGGATGCGGGAGGGTTGTGCCCTGTCCTTAGCTCTCACAGGGAAGCATGCCTTGAAGCCAGCTGTCAACTAGCTGCATTCTTATGGCGGGGTGAAGGTAGCAGTATTCTGAGACAGGAGGTTCCCAGATTACCACTCTACTGCACCTGGAGATACCCTCCAGGTCTGCATTGTTAACTTGCGTCTCAGAAGCCTCTGGCAAACGTCTCTGGTGAAGACGTGCGAAACTCACTCTGCAGGCAGTGTGGAACTGTGAGGGACTGAGGGTGAGCTCAACTCTCAGCAGTAAGATGATTTTGGACAAGGCGTTCAGCTACCTTCTCATATATGGAACTTAGTATGTAGCACCAGTCTACCCCAGGAATTACTGGGAAATCGCTGGATTGAGCTTGGAGGCACTAGTCTTGTGTGCCGGGAGATTCCAGTTACCTCTCCCAACACTTCGGTGAAGCAGCGAGCCTAGGCCTTTTGGAAGCGAAAGGTAGCTGCAGGCAGGAGGTAGGGTTACAGGCCATAAGCTCAACTCTCAGAAGTGTGTATGCATGGGAGGCAGATGTCTGCTACCCACTCGGACATGGGAGTTGGAACCTAGCTACACTCCTATTGAAGAAGGATGTTGGAAATCGCTGTATTCAACTCAGATACACGTGGCTTCAGGCACAACGATTCCACATGCTTTTCTCACCTTTCCCTGCCCCTAACATGAGGACGTTAGCAGCTCCTTCTACAGTCAAGCAGGATGCCGGAGGGTTGTGCCCTGTCCTTAGCTCTCACAGGGAAGCATGCCTTGAAGCCAGCTGTCAACTAGCTGCATACATATGGCAGGGTCAATGTAGCAGTATTCTGAGACAGGAGGTTCCCAGATTACCACTCTACTGCACCTGGAGATACCCTCCAGGTCTGCATTGTTAACTTGCGTCTCAGAAGCCTCTGGCAAACGTCTCTGGTGAAGACGTGCGAAACTCACTCTGCAGGCAGTGTGGAACTGTGAGGGACTGAGTGTGAGCACAACTCTCAGAAGTAAGATGTTTTTGGACAAGGCGTTCAACTACCTACTCACGTATGGAACTTAGTATGTAGCACCAGTCTACCCCAGGAATTACTGGGAAATCGCTTGATTGAGCTTGGAGGCACTCGTCTTGTGTGCCGGGAGATTCCAATTACCTCTCCCAACACTTGCGTCAAGCAGCGAGTCTAGGCCTTTTGGAAGCGGAAGATAGCGGCAGGCACGATGTAGGGTTACAGGCCATAAGCTCAACTCTCAGAAGTGTGTATGCATGGGAGGCAGATGTCTGTTACCCACTCGGACATGGGAGTTGGAACCTAGCTACACTCCTATTGAAGAAGGATGTTGGAAATCGCTGTATTCAACTCAGATACACGGGAGTTCAGGCCCAATGCTTACACATGCTTTTCCCACAACCTATCCCAGCCACTAACATAAGGAGGTTAGCAGTTACGTCTACAGTCAGGCAGGATGCGGGAGGGTTCTGCCCTGTCCTCAGCTGTCACAGGGAAGCATGCCTAGAAGCCAGCTCTCAACTAGCTGCATTCTTATGACAGTGTGAAGGTAGCAGTATTCTGAGTCAGGAGGTTCCTAGATTACCACTCTACTGCACCTGGAGATACCCTCCAGGTCTGCATTGTTAACTTGCGTCTCAGAAGCCTCTGGCAAAAGTCTCTGGTGAAGACGTGCGAAACCTACTCTGCAGGCAGTGTGGAACTGTGAGGGACTGAGGGTGAGCTCAACTCTCAGCAGTAAGATGATTTTGGACAAGGCGTTCAGCTACCTTCTCACATATGGAACTTAGTATGTAGCACCAGTCTACCCCAGGAATTACTGGGAAATCGCTGGATTGAGCTTGGAGGCACTAGTCTTGTGTGCCGGATGATTCCAGTTACCTCTCCCAACACTTCGGTGAAGCAGCGAGCCTAGGCCTTTTGGAAGCGAAAGGTAGCTGCAGGCAGGAGGTAGGGTTACAGGCCATAAGCTCAACTCTCAGAAGTGGGTATGCATGGGAGGCAGATGTCTGCTACCCACTCGGACATGCGAGTGGGAACCTAGCTACACTCTGATGAAGAAGGACTTTGGAAATCGCTGTATTCAACTCAGATACACGTGGGTTCAGGCACAACGATTCCACATGCTTTTCGCACAACCTTTCCCTGCCACTAACCTGAGGACGTTAGCAGCTCCTTCTACAGTCAAGCAGGATGCGGGAGGGTTGTGCCCTGTCCTTAGCTCTCACAGGGAAGCATGCCTTGAAGCCAGCTGTCAACTAGCTGCATTCTTATGGCGGGGTGAAGGTAGCAGTATTCTGAGACAGGAGGTTCCCAGATTACCACTCTACTGCACCTGGAGATACCCTCCAGGTCTGCATTGTTAACTTGCGTCTCAGAAGCCTCTGGCAAACGTCTCTGGTGAAGACGTGCGAAACTCACTCTGCAGGCAGTGTGGAACTGTGAGGGACTGAGGGTGAGCTCAACTCTCAGCAGTAAGATGATTTTGGACAAGGCGTTCAGCTACCTTCTCACATATGGAACTTAGTATGTAGCACCAGTCTACCCCAGGAATTACTGGGAAATCGCTGGATTGAGCTTGGAGGCACTAGTCTTGTGTGCCGGGAGATTCCAGTTACCTCTCCCAACACTTCGGTGAAGCAGCGAGCCTAGGCCTTTTGGAAGCGAAAGGTAGCTGCAGGCAGGAGGTAGGGTTACAGGCCATAAGCTCAACTCTCAGAAGTGTGTATGCATGGGAGGCAGATGTCTGCTACCCACTCGGACATGGGAGTTGGAACCTGGCTACACTCCTATTGAAGAAGGATGTTGGAAATCGCTGTATTCAACTCAGATACACGGGAGTTCAGGCCCAATGCTTACACATGCTTTTCCCACAACCTATCCCAGCCACTAACATAAGGAGGTTAGCAGGTACGTCTACAGTCAGGCAGGGTGCGGGAGGGTTCTGCCCTGTCCTCAGCTCTCACAGGGAAGCATGCCTAGAAGCCAGCTCTCAACTAGCTGCATTCTTATGACAGTGTGAAGGTAGCAGTATTCTGAGTAAGCAGGTTCCCAGATTACCACTCTACTGCACCTGGAGATACCCTCCAGGTCTGCATTGTTAACTTGCATCTCAGAAGCCTCTGGCAAAAGTCTCTGGTGAAGACGTGGGAAACTTACTCTGCAGGCAGTGTGGAACTGTGAGGGACTGAGGGTGAGCTCAACTCTCAGCAGTAAGATGATTTTGGACAAGGCGTTCAGCTACCTTCTCACATATGGAACTTAGTATGTAGCACCAGTCTACCCCAGGAATTACTGGGAAATCGCTGGATTGAGCTTGGAGGCACTAGTCTTGTGTGCCGGGAGATTCCAGTTACCTCTCCCAACACTTCGGTGAAGCAGCGAGCCTAGGCCTTTTGGAAGCGAAAGGTAGCTGCAGGCAGGAGGTAGGGTTACAGGCCATAAGCTCAACTCTCAGAAGTGGGTATGCATGGGAGGCAGATGTCTGCTACCCACTCGGACATGCGAGTGGGAACCTAGCTACACTCCTATTGAAGAAGGACGTTGGAAATCGCTGTATTCAACTCAGATACACGTGGGTTCAGGCACAACGATTCCACATGCTTTTCGCACAACCTTTCCCTGCCACTAACCTGAGGACGTTAGCAGCTCCTTCTACAGTCAAGCAGGATGCGGGAGGGTTGTGCCCTGTCCTTAGCTCTCACAGGGAAGCATGCCTTGAAGCCAGCTGTCAACTAGCTGCATTCTTATGGCAGGGTGAAGGTACCAGTATTCTGAGACAGGAGGTTCCCAGATTACCACTCTACTGCACCTGGAGATACCCTCCAGGTCTGCATTGTTAACTTGCGTCTCAGAAGCCTCTGGCAAACGTCTCTGGTGAAGACGTGCGAAACTCACTCTGCAGGCAGTGTGGAACTGTGAGGGACTGAGGGTGAGCTCAACTCTCAGCAGTAAGATGATTTTGGACAAGGCGTTCAGCTACCTTCTCACATATGGAACTTAGTATGTAGCACCAGTCTACCCCAGGAATTACTGGGAAATCGCTGGATTGAGCTTGGAGGCACTAGTCTTGTGTGCCGGGAGATTCCAGTTACCTCTCCCAACACTTCGGTGAAGCAGCGAGCCTAGGCCTTTTGGAAGCGAAAGGTAGCTGCAGACAGGAGGTAGGGTTACAGGCCATAAGCTCAACTCTCAGAAGTGGGTATGCATGGGAGCCAGATGTCTGCTACCCACTCGGACATGGGAGTTGGAACCTAGCTACACTCCTATTGAAGAAGGATGTTGGAAATCGCTGTATTCAACTCAGATACACGGGAGTTCAGGCCCAATGCTTACACATGCTTTTCCCACAACCTATCCCAGCCACTAACATAAGGAGGTTAGCAGGTACGTCTACAGTCAGGCAGGGTGCGGGAGGGTTCTGCCCTGTCCTCAGCTCTCACAGGGAAGCATGCCTAGAAGCCAGCTCTCAACTAGCTGCATTCTTATGACAGTGTGAAGGTAGCAGTATTCTGAGTAAGCAGGTTCCCAGATTACCACTCTACTGCACCTGGAGATACCCTCCAGGTCTGCATGTTAACTTGCGTCTCAGAAGCCTCTGGCAAAAGTCTCTGGTGAAGACGTGGGAAACCTACTCTGCAGGCAGTGTGGAACTGTGAGGGACTGAGGGTGAGCTCAACTCTCAGCAGTAAGATGATTTTGGACAAGGCGTTCAGCTACCTTCTCACATATGGAACTTAGTATGTAGCACCAATCTACCCCAGGAATTACTGGGAAATCGCTGGATTGAGCTTGGAGGCACTAGTCTTGTGTGCCGGGAGATTCCAGTTACCTCTCCCAACACTTCGGTGAAGCAGCGAGCCTAGGCCTTTTGGAAGCGAAAGGTAGCTGCAGGCAGGAGGTAGGGTTACAGGCCATAAGCTCAACTCTCAGAAGTGGGTATGCATGGGAGGCAGATGTCTGCTACCCACTCGGACATGCGAGTGGGAACATAGCTACACTCTGATGAAGAAGGACTTTGGAAATCGCTGTATTCAACTCAGATACACGTGGCTTCAGGCACAACGATTCCACATGCTTTTCGCACAACCTTTCCCTGCCACTAACCTGAGGACGTTAGCAGCTCCTTCTACAGTCAAGCAGGATGCGGGAGGGTTGTGCCCTGTCCTTAGCTCTCACAGGGAAGCATGCCTTGAAGCCAGCTGTCAACTAGCTGCATTCTTATGGCAGGGTGAAGGTAGCAGTATTCTGAGACAGGAGGTTCCCAGATTACCACTCTACTGCACCTGGAGATACCCTCCAGGTCTGCATTGTTAACTTGCGTCTCAGAAGCCTCTGGCAAACGTCTCTGGTGAAGACGTGCGAAACTCACTCTGCAGGCAGTGTGGAACTGTGAGGGACTGAGGGTGAGCTCAACTCTCAGCAGTAAGATGATTTTGGACAAGGCGTTCAGCTACCTTCTCACATATGGAACTTAGTATGTAGCACCAGTCTACCCCAGGAATTACTGGGAAATCGCTGGATTGAGCTTGGAGGCACTAGTCTTGTGTGCCGGGAGATTCCAGTTACCTCTCCCAACACTTCGGTGAAGCAGCGAGCCTAGGCCTTTTGGAAGCGAAAGGTAGCTGCAGGCAGGAGGTAGGGTTACAGGCCATAAGCTCAACTCTCAGAAGTGGGTATGCATGGGAGGCAGATGTCTGCTACCCACTCGGACATGGGAGTTGGAACCTAGCTACACTCCTATTGAAGAAGGATGTTGGAAATCGCTGTATTCAACTCAGATACACGGGAGTTCAGGCCCAATGCTTACACATGCTTTTCCCACAACCTATCCCAGCCACTAACATAAGGAGGTTAGCAGGTACGTCTACAGTCAGGCAGGGTGCGGGAGGGTTCTGCCCTGTCCTCAGCTCTCACAGGGAAGCATGCCTAGAAGCCAGCTCTCAACTAGCTGCATTCTTATGACAGTGTGAAGGTAGCAGTATTCTGAGTAAGCAGGTTCCCAGATTACCACTCTACTGCACCTGGAGATACCCTCCAGGTCTGCATTGTTAACTTGCGTCTCAGAAGCCTCTGGCAAAAGTCTCTGGTGAAGACGTGGGAAACCTACTCTGCAGGCAGTGTGGAACTGTGAGGGACTGAGGGTGAGCTCAACTCTCAGCAGTAAGATGATTTTGGACAAGGCGTTCAGCTACCTTCTCACATATGGAACTTAGTATGTAGCACCAGTCTACCCCAGGAATTACTGGGAAATCGCTGGATTGAGCTTGGAGGCACTAGTCTTGTGTGCCGGGAGATTCCAGTTACCTCTCCCAACACTTCGGTGAAAGAGCGAGCCTAGGCCTTTTGGAAGCGAAAGGTAGCTGCAGGCAGGAGGTAGGGTTACAGGCCATAAGCTCAACTCTCAGAAGTGGGTATGCATGGGAGGCAGATGTCTGCTACCCACTCGGACATGCGAGTGGGAACCTAGCTACACTCTGATGAAGAAGGACTTTGGAAATCGCTGTATTCAACTCAGATACACGTGGCTTCAGGCACAACGATTCCACATGCTTTTCGCACAACCTTTCCCTGCCACTAACCTGAGGACGTTAGCAGCTCCTTCTACAGTCAAGCAGGATGCGGGAGGGTTGTGCCCTGTCCTTAGCTCTCACAGGGAAGCATGCCTTGAAGCCAGCTGTCAACTAGCTGCATTCTTATGGCGGGGTGAAGGTAGCAGTATTCTGAGACAGGAGGTTCCCAGATTACCACTCTACTGCACCTGGAGATACCCTCCAGGTCTGCATTGTTAACTTGCGTCTCAGAAGCGTCTGGCAAACGTCTCTGGTGAAGACGTGCGAAACTCACTCTGCAGGCAGTGTGGAACTGTGAGGGACTGAGGGTGAGCTCAACTCTCAGCAGTAAGATGATTTTGGACAAGGCGTTCAGCTACCATCTCATATATGGAACTTAGTATGTAGCACCAGTCTACCCCAGGAATTACTGGGAAATCGCTGGATTGAGCTTGGAGGCACTAGTCTTGTGTGCCGGGAGATTCCAGTTACCTCTCCCAACACTTCGGTGAAGCAGCGAGCCTAGGCCTTTTGGAAGCGAAAGGTAGCTGCAGGCAGGAGGTAGGGTTACAGGCCATAAGCTCAACTCTCAGAAGTGTGTATGCATGGGAGGCAGATGTCTGCTACCCACTCGGACATGGGAGTTGGAACCTAGCTACACTCCTATTGAAGAAGGATGTTGGAAATCGCTGTATTCAACTCAGATACACGTGGCTTCAGGCACAACGATTCCACATGCTTTTCTCACCTTTCCCTGCCCCTAACATGAGGACGTTACCAGCTCCTTCTACAGTCAAGCAGGATGCGGGAGGGTTGTGCCCTGTCCTTAGCTCTCACAGGGAAGCATGCCTTGAAGCCAGCTGTCAACTAGCTGCATACCTATGGCAGGGTCAAGGTAGCAGTATTCTGAGACAGGAGGTTCCCAGATTACCACTCTACTGCACCTGGAGATACCCTCCAGGTCTGCATTGTTAACTTGCGTCTCAGAAGCCTATGGCAAACGTCTCTGCTGAAGACGTGCGAAACTCACTCTGCAGGCAGTGTGGAACTGTGAGGGACTGAGTGTGAGCACAACTCTCAGAAGTAAGATGTTTTTGGACAAGGCGTTCAACTACCTACTCACGTATGGAACTTAGTATGTAGCACCAGTCTACCCCAGGAATTACTGGGAAATCGCTTGATTGAGCTTGGAGGCACTCGTCTTTTGTGCCGGGAGATTCCAATTACCTCTCCCAACACTTGCGTCAAGCAGCGAATCTAGGCCTTTTGGAAGCGGAAGATAGCGGCAGGCACGATGTAGGGTTACAGGTCATAAGCTCAACTCTCAGAAGTGTGTATGCATGGGAGGCAGATGTCTGTTACCCACTCGGACATGGGAGTTGGAACCTAGCTACACTCCTATTGAAGAAGGATGTTGGAAATCGCTGTATTCAACTCAGATACACGGGAGTTCAGGCCCAATGCTTACACATGCTTTTCCCACAATCCATCCCAGCCACTAACATAAGGAGGTTAGCAGGTACGTCTACAGTCAGGCAGGATGCGGGAGGGTTCTGCCCTGTCCTCAGCTGTCACAGGGAAGCATGCCTAGAAGCCAGCTCTCAACTAGCTGCATTCTTATGACAGTGTGAAGGTAGCAGTATTCTGAGTCAGGAGGTTCCCAGATTACCACTCTACTGGACCTGGAGAAACCCTCCAGGTCTGCATTGTTAACTTGCGTCTCAGAAGCCTCTGGCAAAAGTCTCTGTTGAAGACGTGCGAAACCTACTCTGCAGGCAGTGTGGAACTGTGAGGGACTGAGGGTGAGCTCAACTCTCAGCAGTAAGATGATTTTGGACAAGGCGTTCAGCTACCTTCTCACATATGGAACTTAGTATGTAGCACCAGTCTACCCCAGGAATTACTGGGAAATCGCTGGATTGAGCTTGGAGGCACTAGTCTTGTGTGCCGGGAGATTCCAGTTACCTCTCCCAACACTTCGGTGAAGCAGCGAACCTAGGCCTTTTGGAAGCGAAAGGTAGCTGCAGGCAGGAGGTAGGGTTACAGGCCATAAGCTCAACTCTCAGAAGTGGGTATGCATGGGAGGCAGATGTCTGCTACCCACTCGGACATGCGAGTGGGAACCTAGCTACACTCTGATGAAGAAGGACTTTGGAAATCGCTGTATTCAACTCAGATACACGTGGGTTCAGGCACAACGATTCCACATGCTTTTCGCACAACCTTTCCCTGCCACTAACCTGAGGACGTTAGCAGCTCCTTCTACAGTCAAGCAGGATGCGGGAGGGTTGTGCCCTGTCCTTAGCTCTCACAGGGAAGCATGCCTTGAAGCCAGCTGTCAACTAGCTGCATTCTTATGGCGGGGTGAAGGTAGCAGTATTCTGAGACAGGAGGTTCCCAGATTACCACTCTACTGCACCTGGAGATACCCTCCAGGTCTGCATTGTTAACTTGCGTCTCAGAAGCCTCTGGCAAACGTCTCTGGTGAAGACGTGCGAAACTCACTCTGCAGGCAGTGTGGAACTGTGAGGGACTGAGGGTGAGCTCAACTCTCAGCAGTAAGATGATTTTGGACAAGGCGTTCAGCTACCTTCTCACGTATGGAACTTAGTATATAGCACCAGTCTACCCCAGGAATTACTGGGAAATCGCTGGATTGAGCTTGGAGGCACTAGTCTTGTGTGCCGGGAGATTCCAGTTACCTCTCCCAACACTTCGGTGAAGCAGCGAGCCTAGGCCTTTTGGAAGCGAAAGGTAGCTGCAGGCAGGAGGTAGGGTTACAGGCCATAAGCTCAACTCTCAGAAGTGTGTATGCATGGGAGGCAGATGTCTGCTACCCACTCGGACATGGGAGTTGGAACCTAGCTACACTCCTATTGAAGAAGGATGTTGGAAATCGCTGTATTCAACTCAGATACACGGGAGTTCAGGCCCAATGCTTACACATGCTTTTCACGCAACCCATCCCAGCCACTAACATAAGGAGGTTAGCAGGTACGTCTACAGTCAGGCAGGATGCGGGAGGGTTCTGCCCTGTCCTCAGCTCTCACAGGGAAGCTTGCCTAGAAGCCAGCTCTCAACTAGCTGCATTCTTATGACAGTGTGAAGGTAGCAGTATTCTGAGTAAGGAGGTTCCCAGATTACCACTCTACTGCACCTGGAGACACCGTCCAGGTGTGCATTGTTAACTTGCGTCTCAGAAGCCTCTGGCAAAAGTCTCTGGTGAAGACGTGGGAAACTCACTCTGCAGGCAGTGTGGAACTGTGAGGGACTGAGGGTGAGCTCAACTCTCAGCAGTAAGATGATTTTGGACAAGGCGTTCAGCTACATTCTCACATATGGAACTTAGTATGTAGCACCAGTCTACCCCAGGAATTACTGGGAAATCGCTGGATTGAGCTTGGTGGCACTAGTCTTGTGTGCCGGAGATTCCAGTTACCTCTCCCAACACTTCGGTGAAGCAGCGAGCCTAGGCCTTTTGGAAGCGAAAGGTAGCTGCAGGCAGGAGGTAGGCTTACAGGCCATAAGCTCAACTCTCAGAAGTGTGTATACATGGGAGGCAGATGTCTGCTACCCACTCGGACATGCGAGTGGGAACCTAGCTACACTCTGATGAAGAAGGACTTTGGAAATCGCTGTATTCAACTCAGATACACGTGGGTTCAGGCACAACGATTCCACATGCTTTTCTCACAACGTTTCCCTGCCACTAACATGAGGACGTTAGCAGCTCCTTCTACAGTCAAGCAGGATGCGGGAGGGTTGTGCCCTGTCCTTAGCTCTCACAGGGAAGCAGGCCTTGAAGCCAGCTGTCAACTAGCTGCATTCTTATGGCAGGGTGAAGGTAGCAGGATTCTGAGACAGGAGGTTCCCAGGTTACCACTCTACTGGACCTGGAGATACCCTCCAGGTCTGCATTGTTAACTTGCGTCTCAGAAGCCTCTGGCAAACGTCTCTGGTGAAGACGTGCGAAACTCACTCTGCAGGCAGTGTGGAACTGTGAGGGACTGAGGGTGAGCTCAACTCTCAGAAGATGTTTTTGGACAAGGTGTTCAACTACATACTCACGTATGGAACTTAGTATGTAGCACCAGTCTACCCCAGGAATTACTAGGAAATCGCTTGATTGAGCTTGGAGACACTAGTCTTGTGTGCCGGGAGATTCCAGTTACCTCTCCCAACACTTGCGTCCAGCAGCGAGCCTAGGCCTTTTGGAAGCGAAAGTTAGCGGCAGGCAGGATGTAGGGTTACAGGCCATAAGCTCAACTCTCAGAAGTGTGTATGCATGGGAGGCAGATGTCTGCTACCCACTCGGACATGGGAGTTGGAACCTAGCTACACTCCTATTGAAGAAGGATGTTGGAAATCGCTGTATTCAACTCAGATACACGGGAGTTCAGGCCCAATGCTTACACATGCTTTTCCCGCAACCCATCCCAGCCACTAACATAAGGAGGTTAGCAGGTACGTCTACAGTCAGGCAGGATGCGGGAGGGTTCTGCCCTGTCCTCAGCTCTCACAGGGAAGCTTGCCTAGAAGCCAGCTCTCAACTAGCTGCATTCTTATGACAGTGTGAAGGTAGCAGTATTCTGAGTAAGGAGGTTCCCAGATTACCACTCTACTGCACCTGGAGATACCGTCCAGGTGTGCATTGTTAACTTGCGTCTCAGAAGCCTCTGGCAAAAGTCTCTGGTGAAGACGTGGGAAACTCACTCTGCAGGCAGTGTGGAACTGTGAGGGACTGAGGGTGAGCTCAACTCTCAGCAGTAAGATGATTTTGGACAAGGCGTTCAGCTACCTTCTCACATATGGAACTTAGTATGTAGCACCAGTCTACCCCAGGAATTACTGGGAAATCGCTGGATTGTGCTTGGTGGCACTAGTCTTGTGTGCCGGGAGATTCCAGTTACCTCTCCCAACACTTCGGTGAAGCAGCGAGCCTAGGCCTTTTGGAAGCGAAAGGTAGCTGCAGGCAGGAGGTAGGCTTACAGGCCATAAGCTCAACTCTCAGAAGTGTGTATACATGGGAGGCAGATGTCTGCTACCCACTCGGACATGCGAGTGGGAACCTAGCTACACTCTGATGAAGAAGGACTTTGGAAATCGCTGTATTCAACTCAGATACACGTGGGTTCAGGCACAACGATTCCACATGCTTTTCTAACAACGTTTCCCTGCCACTAACATGAGGACGTTAGCAGCTCCTTCTACAGTCAAGCAGGATGCGGGAGGGTTGTGCCCTGTCCTTAGCTCTCACAGGGAAGCAGGCCTTGAAGCCAGCTGTCAACTAGCTGCATTCTTATGGCAGGGTGAAGGTAGCAGTATTCTGAGACAGGAGGTTCCCAGGTTACCACTCTACTGGACCTGGAGATACCCTCCATGTCTGCATTGTTAACTTGCGTCTCAGAAGCCTCTGGCAAACGTCTCTGGTGAAGACGTGCGAAACTCACTCTGCAGGCAGTGTGGAACTGTGAGGGACTGAGGGTGAGCTCAACTCTCAGAAGTAAGATGTTTTTGGACAAGGCGTTCAACTACCTACTCACGTATGGAACTTAGTATGTAGCACCAGTCTACCCCAGGAATTACTAGGAAATCGCTTGATTGAGCTTGGAGGCACTCGTCTTGTGTGCCGGGAGATTCCAGTTACCTCTCCCAACACTTGCGTCAAGCAGCGAGCCTAGGCCTTTTGGAAGCGAAAGGTAGCGGCAGGCAGGATGTAGGGTTACAGGCCATAAGCTCAACTCTCAGAAGTGTGTATGCATGGGAGGCAGATGTCTGCTGCCCACTCGGACATGGGAGTAGGAACCTAGCTACACTCCTATTGAAGAAGGATGTTGGAAATCGCTGTATTCAACTCAGATACACGGGAGTTCAGGCCCAATGCTTACACATGCTTTTCCCGCAACCCATCCCAGCCACTAACATAAGGAGGTTAGCAGGTACGTCTACAGTCAGGCAGGATGCGGGAGGGTTCTGCCCTGTCCTCAGCTCTCACAGGGAAGCTTGCCTAGAAGCCAGCTCTCAACTAGCTGCATTCTTATGACAGTGTGAAGGTAGCAGTATTCTGAGTAAGGAGGTTCCCAGATTACCACTCTACTGCACCTGGAGATACCGTCCAGGTGTGCATTGTTAACTTGCGTCTCAGAAGCCTCTGGCAAAAGTCTCTGGTGAAGACGTGGGAAACTCACTCTGCAGGCAGTGTGGAACTGTGAGGGACTGAGGGTGAGCTCAACTCTCAGCAGTAAGATGATTTTGGACAAGGCGTTCAGCTACCTTCTCACATATGGAACTTAGTATGTAGCACCAGTCTACCCCAGGAATTACTGGGAAATCGCTGGATTGAGCTTTGTGGCACTAGTCTTGTGTGCCGGGAGATTCCAGTTACCTCTCCGAAAACTTCGATGAAGCTGCGAGCCTAGGCCTTTTGGAAGCGAAAGGTAGCTGCAGGCAGGAGGTAGGCTTACAGGCCATAAGCTCAACTCTCAGAAGTGTGTATACATGGGAGGCAGATGTCTGCTACCCACTCGGACATGCGAGTGGGAACCTAGCTACACTCTGATGAAGAAGGACTTTGGAAATCGCTGTATTCAACTCAGATACACGTGGGTTCAGGCACAACGATTCCACATGCTTTTCTCACAACGTTTCCCTGCCACTAATATGAGGACGTTAGCAGCGCCTTCTACAGTCAAGCAGGATGCGGGAGGGTTCTGCCCTGTCCTCAGCTCTCACAGGGAAGCTTGCCTAGAAGCCAGCTCTCAACTTGCTCCATTCTTATGACAGTGTGAAGGTAGCAGTATTCTGAGTAAGGAGGTTCCCAGATTACCACTCTACTGCACCTGGAGACACCGTCCAGGTGTGCATTGTTAACTTGCGTCTCAGAAGCCTCTGGCAAAAGTCTCTGGTGAAGACGTGGGAAACTCACTCTGCAGGCAGTGTGGAACTGTGAGGGACTGAGGGTGAGCTCAACTCTCAGCAGTAAGATGATTTTGGACAAGGCGTTCAGCTACCTTCTCACATATGGAACTTAGTATGTAGCACCAGTCTACCCCAGGAATTACTCTGAAATCGCTGGATTGAGCTTGGTGGCACTAGTCTTGTGTGCCGGAGATTCCAGTTACCTCTCCCAACACTTCGGTGAAGCAGCGAGCCTAGGCCTTTTGGAAGCGAAAGGTAGCTACAGGCAGGAGGTAGGCTTACAGGCCATAAGCTCAACTCTCAGAAGTGTGTATACATGGTAGGCAGATGTCTGCTACCCACTCGGACATGCGAGTGGGAACCTAGCTACACTCTGATGAAGAAGGACTTTGGAAATCGCTGTATTCAACTCAGATACACGTGGGTTCAGGCACAACGATTCCACATGCTTTTCTCACAACGTTTCCCTGCCACTAACATGAGGACGTTAGCAGCTCCTTCTACAGTCAAGCAGGATGCGGGAGGGTTGTGCCCTGTCCTTAGCTCTCACAGGGAAGCAGGCCTTGAAGCCAGCTGTCAACTAGCTGCATTCTTATGGCAGGGTGAAGGTAGCAGTATTCTGAGACAGGAGGTTCCCAGGTTACCACTCTACTGGACCTGGAGATACCCTCCAGGTCTGCATTGTTAACTTGCGTCTCAGAAGCCTCTGGCAAACGTCTCTGGTGAAGACGTGCGAAACTCACTCTGCAGGCAGTGTGGAACTGTGAGGGACTGAGGGTGAGCTCAACTCTCAGAAGTAAGATGTTTTTGGACAAGGCGTTCAACTACATACTCACGTATGGAACTGAGTATGTAGCACCAGTCTACCCCAGGAATTACTAGGAAATCGCTTGATTGAGCTTGGAGGCACTCGTCTTGTGTGCCGGGAGATTCCAGTTACCTCTCCCAACACTTGCGTCAAGCAGCGAGCCTAGGCCTTTTGGAAGCGAAAGGTAGCGGCAGGCAGGATGTAGGGTTACAGGCCATAAGCTCAACTCTCAGAAGTGTGTATGCATGGGAGGCAGATGTCTGCTACCCACTCGGACATGGGAGTTGGAACCTAGCTACACTCCTATTGAAGAAGGATGTTGGAAATCGCTGTATTCAACTCAGATACACGGGAGTTCAGGCCCAATGCTTACACATGCTTTTCCCGCAACCCATCCCAGCCACTAACATAAGGAGGTTAGCAGGTACGTCTACAGTCAGGCAGGATGCGGGAGGGTTCTGCCCTGTCCTCAGCTCTCACAGGGAAGCTTGCCTAGAAGCCAGCTCTCAACTAGCTGCATTCTTATGACAGTGTGAAGGTAGCAGTATTCTGAGTAAGGAGGTTCCCAGATTACCACTCTACTGCACCTGGAGATACCGTCCAGGTGTGCATTGTTAACTTGCGTCTCAGAAGCCTCTGGCAAAAGTCTCTGGTGAAGACGTGGGAAACTCACTCTGCAGGCAGTGTGGAACTGTGAGGGACTGAGGGTGAGCTCAACTCTCAGCAGTAAGATGATTTTGGACAAGGCGTTCAGCTACCTTCTCACATATGGAACTTAGTATGTAGCACCAGTCTACCCCAGGAATTACTGGGAAATCGCTGGATTGAGCTTGGTGGCACTAGTCTTGTGTGCCGGGAGATTCCAGTTACCTCTCCCAACACTTCGGTGAAGCAGCGAGCCTAGGCCTTTTGGAAGCGAAAGGTAGCTGCAGGCAGGAGGTAGGCTTACAGGCCATAAGCTCAACTCTCAGAAGTGTGTATGCATGGGAGGCAGATGTCTGCTACCCACTCGGACATGCGAGTGGGAACCTAGCTACACTCTGATGAAGAAGGACTTTGGAAATCGCTGTATTCAACTCAGATACACGTGGGTTCAGGCACAACGATTCCACATGCTTTTCTCACAACGTTTCCCTGCCACTAACATGAGGACGTTAGCAGCTCCTTCTACAGTCAAGCAGGATGCGGGAGGGTTGTGCCCTGTCCTTAGCTCTCACAGGGAAGCAGGCCTTGAAGCCAGCTGTCAACTAGCTGCATTCTTATGGCAGGGTGAAGGTAGCAGTATTCTGAGACAGGAGGTTCCCAGGTTACCACTCTACTGGACCTGGAGATACCCTCCAAGTCTGCATTGTTAACTTGCGTCTCAGAAGCCTCTGGCAAACGTCTCTGGTGAAGACGTGCGAAACTCACTCTGCAGGCAGTGTGGAACTGTGAGGGACTGAGGGTGAGCTCAACTCTCAGAAGTAAGATGTTTTTGGACAAGGCGTTCAACTACCTACTCACGTATGGAACTTAGTATGTAGCACCAGTCTACCCCAGGAATTACTAGGAAATCGCTTGATTGAGCTTGGAGGCACTCGTCTTGTGTGCCGGGAGATTCCAGTTACCTCTCCCAACACTTGCGTCAAGCAGCGAGCCTAGGCCTTTTGGAAGCGAAAGGTAGCTGGAGGCAGGATGTAGGGTTACAGGCCATAAGCTCAACTCTCAGAAGTGTGTATGCATGGGAGGCAGATGTCTGCTGCCCACTCGGACATGGGAGTAGGAACCTAGCTACACTCCTATTGAAGAAGGATGTTGGAAATCGCTGTATTCAACTCAGATACACGGGAGTTCAGGCCCAATGCTTACACATGCTTTTCCCACAACCCATCCCAGCCACTAACATAAGGAGGTTAGCAGGTACGTCTACAGTCAGGCAGGATGCGGGAGGGTTCTGCCCTGTCCTCAGCTCTCACAGGGAAGCTTGCCTAGAAGCCAGCTCTCAACTAGCTGCATTCTTATGACAGTGTGAAGGTAGCAGTATTCTGAGTAAGGAGGTTCCCAGATTACCACTCTACTGCACCTGGAGATACCGTCCAGGTGTGCATTGTTAACTTGCGTCTCAGAAGCCTCTGGCAAAAGTCTCTGGTGAAGACGTGGGAAACTCACTCTGCAGGCAGTGTGGAACTGTGAGGGACTGAGGGTGAGCTCAACTCTCAGCAGTAAGATGATTTTGGACAAGGCGTTCAGCTACCTTCTCACATATGGAACTTAGTATGTAGCACCAGTCTACCCCAGGAATTACTGGGAAATCGCTGGATTGAGCTTTGTGGCACTAGTCTTGTGTGCCGGGAGATTCCAGTTACCTCTCCGAACACTTCGATGAAGCAGCGAGCCTAGGCCTTTTGGAAGCGAAAGGTAGCTGCAGGCAGGAGGTAGGCTTACAGGCCATAAGCTCAACTCTCAGAAGTGTGTATACATGGGAGGCAGATGTCTGCTACCCACTCGGACATGCGAGTGGGAACCTAGCTACACTCTGATGAAGAAGGACTTTGGAAATCGCTGTATTCAACTCAGATACACGTGGGTTCAGGCACAACGATTCCACATGCTTTTCTCACAACGTTTCCCTGCCACTAACATGAGGACGTTAGCAGCGCCTTCTACAGTCAAGCAGGATGCGGGAGGGTTGTGCCCTGTCCTTAGCTCTCACAGGGAAGCAGGCCTTGAAGCCAGCTGTCAACAAGCTGCATTCTTATGGCAGGGTGAAGGTAGCAGGATTCTGAGACAGGAGGTTCCCAGGTTACCACTCTACTGGACCTGGAGATACCCTCCAGGTCTGCATTGTTAACTTGCGTCTCAGAAGCCTCTGGCAAACGTCTCTGGTGAAGACGTGCGAAACTCACTCTGCAGGCAGTGTGGAACTGTGAGGGACTGAGGGTGAGCTCAACTCTCAGAAGTAAGATGTTTTTGGACAAGGCGTTCAACTACATACTCACGTATGGAACTTAGTATGTAGCACCAGTCTACCCCAGGAATTACTAGGAAATCGCTTGATTGAGCTTGGAGGCACTCGTCTTGTGTGCCGGGAGATTCCAGTTACCTCTCCCAACACTTGCGTCAAGCAGCGAGCCTAGGCCTTTTGGAAGCGAAAGGTAGCGGCAGGCAGGATGTAGGGTTACAGGCCATAAGCTCAACTCTCAGAAGTGTGTATGCATGGGAGGCAGATGTCTGCTACCCACTCGGACATGGGAGTTGGAACCTAGCTACACTCCTATTGAAGAAGGATGTTGGAAATCGCTGTATTCAACTCAGATACACGGGAGTTCAGGCCCAATGCTTACACATGCTTTTCCCGCAACCCATCCCAGCCACTAACATAAGGAGGTTAGCAGGTACGTCTACAGTCAGGCAGGATGCGGGAGGGTTCTGCCCTGTCCTCAGCTCTCACAGGGAAGCTTGCCTAGAAGCCAGCTCTCAACTTGCTGCATTCTTATGACAGTGTGAAGGTAGCAGTATTCTGAGTAAGGAGGTTCCCAGATTACCACTCTACTGCACCTGGAGACACCGTCCAGGTGTGCATTGTTAACTTGCGTCTCAGAAGCCTCTGGCAAAAGTCTCTGGTGAAGACGTGGGAAACTCACTCTGCAGGCAGTGTGGAACTGTGAGGGACTGAGGGTGAGCTCAACTCTCAGCAGTAAGAATATTTTGGACAAGGCGTTCAGCTACCTTCTCACATATGGAACTTAGTATGTAGCACCAGTCTACCCCAGGAATTACTCTGAAATCGCTGGATTGAGCTTGGTGGCACTAGTCTTGTGTGCCGGAGATTCCAGTTACCTCTCCCAACACTTCGGTGAAGCAGCGAGCCTAGGCCTTTTGGAAGCGAAAGGTAGCTACAGGCAGGAGGTAGGCTTACAGGCCATAAGCTCAACTCTCAGAAGTGTGTATACATGGTAGGCAGATGTCTGCTACCCACTCGGACATGCGAGTGGGAACCTAGCTACACTCTGATGAAGAAGGACTTTGGAAATCGCTGTATTCAACTCAGATACACGTGGGTTCAGGCACAACGATTCCACATGCTTTTCTCACAACTTTTCCCTGCCACTAACATGAGGACGTTAGCAGCTCCTTCTACAGTCAAGCAGGATGCGGGAGGGTTGTGCCCTGTCCTTAGCTCTCACAGGGAAGCAGGCCTTGAAGCCAGCTGTCAACTAGCTGCATTCTTATGGCAGGGTGAAGGTAGCAGTATTCTGAGACAGGAGGTTCCCAGGTTACCACTCTACTGGACCTGGAGATACCCTCCAGGTCTGCATTGTTAACTTGCGTCTCAGAAGCCTCTGGCAAACGTCTCTGGTGAAGACGTGCGAAACTCACTCTGCAGGCAGTGTGGAACTGTGAGGGACTGAGGGTGAGCTCAACTCTCAGAAGTAAGATGTTTTTGGACAAGGCGTTCAACTACATACTCACGTATGGAACTGAGTATGTAGCACCAGTCTACCCCAGGAATTACTAGGAAATCGCTTGATTGAGCTTGGAGGCACTCGTCTTGTGTGCCGGGAGATTCCAGTTACCTCTCCCAACACTTGCGTCAAGCAGCGAGCCTAGGCCTTTTGGAAGCGAAAGGTAGCGGCAGGCAGGATGTAGGGTTACAGGCCATAAGCTCAACTCTCAGAAGTGTGTATGCATGGGAGGCAGATGTCTGCTACCCACTCGGACATGGGAGTTGGAACCTAGCTACACTCCTATTGAAGAAGGATGTTGGAAATCGCTGTATTCAACTCAGATACACGGGAGTTCAGGCCCAATGCTTACACATGCTTTTCCCGCAACCCATCCCAGCCACTAACATAAGGAGGTTAGCAGGTACGTCTACAGTCAGGCAGGATGCGGGAGGGTTCTGCCCTGTCCTCAGCTCTCACAGGGAAGCTTGCCTAGAAGCCAGCTCTCAACTAGCTGCATTCTTATGACAGTGTGAAGGTAGCAGTATTCTGAGTAAGGAGGTTCCCAGATTACCACTCTACTGCACCTGGAGATACCGTCCAGGTGTGCATTGTTAACTTGCGTCTCAGAAGCCTCTGGCAAAAGTCTCTGGTGAAGACGTGGGAAACTCACTCTGCAGGCAGTGTGGAACTGTGAGGGACTGAGGGTGAGCTCAACTCTCAGCAGTAAGATGATTTTGGACAAGGCGTTCAGCTACCTTCTCACATATGGAACTTAGTATGTAGCACCAGTCTACCCCAGGAATTACTGGGAAATCGCTGGATTGAGCTTGGTGGCACTAGTCTTGTGTGCCGGGAGATTCCAGTTACCTCTCCCAACACTTCGGTGAAGCAGCGAGCCTAGGCCTTTTGGAAGCGAAAGGTAGCTGCAGGCAGGAGGTAGGCTTACAGGCCATAAGCTCAACTCTCAGAAGTGTGTATGCATGGGAGGCAGATGTCTGCTACCCACTCGGACATGCGAGTGGGAACCTAGCTACACTCTGATGAAGAAGGACTTTGGAAATCGCTGTATTCAACTCAGATACACGTGGGTTCAGGCACAACGATTCCACATGCTTTTCTAACAACGTTTCCCTGCCACTAACATGAGGACGTTAGCAGCTCCTTCTACAGTCAAGCAGGATGCGGGAGGGTTGTGCCCTGTCCTTAGCTCTCACAGGGAAGCAGGCCTTGAAGCCAGCTGTCAACAAGCTGCATTCTTATGGCAGGGTGAAGGTAGCAGTATTCTGAGACAGGAGGTTCCCAGGTTACCACTCTACTGGACCTGGAGATACCCTCCAGGTCTGCATTGTTAACTTGCGTCTCAGAAGCCTCTGGCAAACGTCTCTGGTGAAGACGTGCGAAACTCACTCTGCAGGCAGTGTGGAACTGTGAGGGACTGAGGGTGAGCTCAACTCTCAGAAGTAAGATGTTTTTGGACAAGGCGTTCAACTACATACTCACGTATGGAACTTAGTATGTAGCACCAGTCTACCCCAGGAATTACTAGGAAATCGCTTGATTGAGCTTGGAGGCACTCGTCTTGTGTGCCGGGAGATTCCAGTTACCTCTCCCAACACTTGCGTCAAGCAGCGAGCCTAGGCCTTTTGGAAGCGAAAGGTAGCGGCAGGCAGGATGTAGGGTTACAGGCCATAAGCTCAACTCTCAGAAGTGTGTATGCATGGGAGGCAGATGTCTGCTACCCACTCGGACATGGGAGTTGGAACCTAGCTACACTCCTATTGAAGAAGGATGTTGGAAATCGCTGTATTCAACTCAGATACACGGGAGTTCAGGCCCAATGCTTACACATGCTTTTCCCGCAACCCATCCCAGCCACTAACATAAGGAGGTTAGCAGGTACGTCTACAGTCAGGCAGGATGCGGGAGGGTTCTGCCCTGTCCTCAGCTCTCACAGGGAAGCTTGCCTAGAAGCCAGCTCTCAACTAGCTGCATTCTTATGACAGTGTGAAGGTAGCAGTATTCTGAGTAAGGAGGTTCCCAGATTACCACTCTACTGCACCTGGAGATACCGTCCAGGTGTGCATTGTTAACTTGCGTCTCAGAAGCCTCTGGCAAAAGTCTCTGGTGAAGACGTGGGAAACTCACTCTGCAGGCAGTGTGGAACTGTGAGGGACTGAGGGTGAGCTCAACTCTCAGCAGTAAGATGATTTTGGACAAGGCGTTCAGCTACCTTCTCACATATGGAACTTAGTATGTAGCACCAGTCTACCCCAGGAATTACTGGGAAATCGCTGGATTGAGCTTGGTGGCACTAGTCTTGTGTGCCGGGAGATTCCAGTTACCTCTCCCAACACTTCGGTGAAGCAGCGAGCCTAGGCCTTTTGGAAGCGAAAGGTAGCTGCAGGCAGGAGGTAGGCTTACAGGCCATAAGCTCAACTCTCAGAAGTGTGTATACATGGGAGGCAGATGTCTGCTACCCACTCGGACATGCGAGTGGGAACCTAGCTACACTCTGATGAAGAAGGACTTTGGAAATCGCTGTATTCAACTCAGATACACGTGGGTTCAGGCACAACGATTCCACATGCTTTTTTCACAACGTTTCCCTGCCACTAACATGAGGACGTTAGCAGCTCCTTCTACAGTCAAGCAGGATGCGGGAGGGTTGTGCCCTGTCCTTAGCTCTCACAGGGAAGCAGGCCTTGAAGCCAGCTGTCAACTAGCTGCATTCTTATGGCAGGGTGAAGGTAGCAGTATTCTGAGACAGGAGGTTCCCAGGTTACCACTCTACTGGACCTGGAGATACCCTCCAGGTCTGCATTGTTAACTTGCGTCTCAGAAGCCTCTGGCAAACTTCTCTGGTGAAGACGTGCGAAACTCACTCTGCAGGCAGTGTGGAACTGTGAGGGACTGAGGGTGAGCTCAACTCTCAGAAGTAAGATGTTTTTGGACAAGGCGTTCAACTACCTACTCACGTATGGAACTTAGTATGTAGCACCAGTCTACCCCAGGAATTACTAGGAAATCGCTTGATTGAGCTTGGAGGCACTCGTCTTGTGTGCCGGGAGATTCCAGTTACCTCTCCCAACACTTGCGTCAAGCAGCGAGCCTAGGCCTTTTGGAAGCGAAAGGTAGCGGCAGGCAGGATGTAGGGTTACAGGCCATAAGCTCAACTCTCAGAAGTTTGTATGCATGGGAGGCAGATGTCTGCTACCCACTCGGACATGGGAGTTGGAACCTAGCTACACTCCTATTGAAGAAGGATGTTGGAAATCGCTGTATTCAACTCAGATACACGGGAGTTCAGGCCCAATGCTTACACATGCTTTTCCCTCAACCCATCCCAGCCACTAACATAAGGAGGTTAGCAGGTACGTCTACAGTCAGGCAGGATGCGGGAGGGTTCTGCCCTGTCCTCAGCTCTCACAGGGAAGCTTGCCTAGAAGCCAGCTCTCAACTAGCTGCATTCTTATGACAGTGTGAAGGTAGCAGTATTCTGAGTAAGGAGGTTCCCAGATTACCACTCTACTGCACCTGGAGATACCGTCCAGGTGTGCATTGTTAACTTGCGTCTCAGAAGCCTCTGGCAAAAGTCTCTGGTGAAGACGTGGGAAACTCACTCTGCAGGCAGTGTGGAACTGTGAGGGACTGAGGGTGAGCTCAACTCTCAGCAGTAAGATGATTTTGGACAAGGCGTTCAGCTACCTTCTCACATATGGAACTTAGTATGTAGCACCAGTCTACCCCAGGAATTACTGGGAAATCGCTGGATTGAGCTTTGTGGCACTAGTCTTGTGTGCCGGGAGATTCCAGTTACCTCTCCGAACACTTCGATGAAGCAGCGAGCCTAGGCCTTTTGGAAGCGAAAGGTAGCTGCAGGCAGGAGGTAGGCTTACAGGCCATAAGCTCAACTCTCAGAAGTGTGTATACATGGGAGGCAGATGTCTGCTACCCACTCGGACATGCGAGTGGGAACCTAGCTACACTCTGATGAAGAAGGACTTTGGAAATCGCTGTATTCAACTCAGATACACGTGGGTTCAGGCACAACGATTCCACATGCTTTTCTCACAACGTTTCCCTGCCACTAACATGAGGACGTTAGCAGCGCCTTCTACAGTCAAGCAGGATGCGGGAGGGTTGTGCCCTGTCCTTAGCTCTCACAGGGAAGCAGGCCTTGAAGCCAGCTGTCAACAAGCTGCATTCTTATGGCAGGGTGAAGGTAGCAGGATTCTGAGACAGGAGGTTCCCAGGTTACCACTCTACTGGACCTGGAGATACCCTCCAGGTCTGCATTGTTAACTTGCGTCTCAGAAGCCTCTGGCAAACGTCTCTGGTGAAGACGTGCGAAACTCACTCTGCAGGCAGTGTGGAACTGTGAGGGACTGAGGGTGAGCTCAACTCTCAGAAGTAAGATGTTTTTGGACAAGGCGTTCAACTACATACTCACGTATGGAACTTAGTATGTAGCACCAGTCTACCCCAGGAATTACTAGGAAATCGCTTGATTGAGCTTGGAGGCACTCGTCTTGTGTGCCGGGAGATTCCAGTTACCTCTCCCAACACTTGCGTCAAGCAGCGAGCCTAGGCCTTTTGGAAGCGAAAGGTAGCGGCAGGCAGGATGTAGGGTTACAGGCCATAAGCTCAACTCTCAGAAGTGTGTATGCATGGGAGGCAGATGTCTGCTACCCACTCGGACATGGGAGTTGGAACCTAGCTACACTCCTATTGAAGAAGGATGTTGGAAATCGCTGTATTCAACTCAGATACACGGGAGTTCAGGCCCAATGCTTACACATGCTTTTCCCGCAACCCATCCCAGCCACTAACATAAGGAGGTTAGCAGGTACGTCTACAGTCAGGCAGGATGCGGGAGGGTTCTGCCCTGTCCTCAGCTCTCACAGGGAAGCTTGCCTAGAAGCCAGCTCTCAACTTGCTGCATTCTTATGACAGTGTGAAGGTAGCAGTATTCTGAGTAAGGAGGTTCCCAGATTACCACTCTACTGCACCTGGAGACACCGTCCAGGTGTGCATTGTTAACTTGCGTCTCAGAAGCCTCTGGCAAAAGTCTCTGGTGAAGACGTGGGAAACTCACTCTGCAGGCAGTGTGGAACTGTGAGGGACTGAGGGTGAGCTCAACTCTCAGCAGTAAGAATATTTTGGACAAGGCGTTCAGCTACCTTCTCACATATGGAACTTAGTATGTAGCACCAGTCTACCCCAGGAATTACTCTGAAATCGCTGGATTGAGCTTGGTGGCACTAGTCTTGTGTGCCGGAGATTCCAGTTACCTCTCCCAACACTTCGGTGAAGCAGCGAGCCTAGGCCTTTTGGAAGCGAAAGGTAGCTACAGGCAGGAGGTAGGCTTACAGGCCATAAGCTCAACTCTCAGAAGTGTGTATACATGGTAGGCAGATGTCTGCTACCCACTCGGACATGCGAGTGGGAACCTAGCTACACTCTGATGAAGAAGGACTTTGGAAATCGCTGTATTCAACTCAGATACACGTGGGTTCAGGCACAACGATTCCACATGCTTTTCTCACAACTTTTCCCTGCCACTAACATGAGGACGTTAGCAGCTCCTTCTACAGTCAAGCAGGATGCGGGAGGGTTGTGCCCTGTCCTTAGCTCTCACAGGGAAGCAGGCCTTGAAGCCAGCTGTCAACTAGCTGCATTCTTATGGCAGGGTGAAGGTAGCAGTATTCTGAGACAGGAGGTTCCCAGGTTACCACTCTACTGGACCTGGAGATACCCTCCAGGTCTGCATTGTTAACTTGCGTCTCAGAAGCCTCTGGCAAACGTCTCTGGTGAAGACGTGCGAAACTCACTCTGCAGGCAGTGTGGAACTGTGAGGGACTGAGGGTGAGCTCAACTCTCAGAAGTAAGATGTTTTTGGACAAGGCGTTCAACTACATACTCACGTATGGAACTGAGTATGTAGCACCAGTCTACCCCAGGAATTACTAGGAAATCGCTTGATTGAGCTTGGAGGCACTCGTCTTGTGTGCCGGGAGATTCCAGTTACCTCTCCCAACACTTGCGTCAAGCAGCGAGCCTAGGCCTTTTGGAAGCGAAAGGTAGCGGCAGGCAGGATGTAGGGTTACAGGCCATAAGCTCAACTCTCAGAAGTGTGTATGCATGGGAGGCAGATGTCTGCTACCCACTCGGACATGGGAGTTGGAACCTAGCTACACTCCTATTGAAGAAGGATGTTGGAAATCGCTGTATTCAACTCAGATACACGGGAGTTCAGGCCCAATGCTTACACATGCTTTTCCCGCAACCCATCCCAGCCACTAACATAAGGAGGTTAGCAGGTACGTCTACAGTCAGGCAGGATGCGGGAGGGTTCTGCCCTGTCCTCAGCTCTCACAGGGAAGCTTGCCTAGAAGCCAGCTCTCAACTAGCTGCATTCTTATGACAGTGTGAAGGTAGCAGTATTCTGAGTAAGGAGGTTCCCAGATTACCACTCTACTGCACCTGGAGATACCGTCCAGGTGTGCATTGTTAACTTGCGTCTCAGAAGCCTCTGGCAAAAGTCTCTGGTGAAGACGTGGGAAACTCACTCTGCAGGCAGTGTGGAACTGTGAGGGACTGAGGGTGAGCTCAACTCTCAGCAGTAAGATGATTTTGGACAAGGCGTTCAGCTACCTTCTCACATATGGAACTTAGTATGTAGCACCAGTCTACCCCAGGAATTACTGGGAAATCGCTGGATTGAGCTTGGTGGCACTAGTCTTGTGTGCCGGGAGATTCCAGTTACCTCTCCCAACACTTCGGTGAAGCAGCGAGCCTAGGCCTTTTGGAAGCGAAAGGTAGCTGCAGGCAGGAGGTAGGCTTACAGGCCATAAGCTCAACTCTCAGAAGTGTGTATGCATGGGAGGCAGATGTCTGCTACCCACTCGGACATGCGAGTGGGAACCTAGCTACACTCTGATGAAGAAGGACTTTGGAAATCGCTGTATTCAACTCAGATACACGTGGGTTCAGGCACAACGATTCCACATGCTTTTCTAACAACGTTTCCCTGCCACTAACATGAGGACGTTAGCAGCTCCTTCTACAGTCAAGCAGGATGCGGGAGGGTTGTGCCCTGTCCTTAGCTCTCACAGGGAAGCAGGCCTTGAAGCCAGCTGTCAACAAGCTGCATTCTTATGGCAGGGTGAAGGTAGCAGTATTCTGAGACAGGAGGTTCCCAGGTTACCACTCTACTGGACCTGGAGATACCCTCCAGGTCTGCATTGTTAACTTGCGTCTCAGAAGCCTCTGGCAAACGTCTCTGGTGAAGACGTGCGAAACTCACTCTGCAGGCAGTGTGGAACTGTGAGGGACTGAGGGTGAGCTCAACTCTCAGAAGTAAGATGTTTTTGGACAAGGCGTTCAACTACATACTCACGTATGGAACTTAGTATGTAGCACCAGTCTACCCCAGGAATTACTAGGAAATCGCTTGATTGAGCTTGGAGGCACTCGTCTTGTGTGCCGGGAGATTCCAGTTACCTCTCCCAACACTTGCGTCAAGCAGCGAGCCTAGGCCTTTTGGAAGCGAAAGGTAGCGGCAGGCAGGATGTAGGGTTACAGGCCATAAGCTCAACTCTCAGAAGTGTGTATGCATGGGAGGCAGATGTCTGCTACCCACTCGGACATGGGAGTTGGAACCTAGCTACACTCCTATTGAAGAAGGATGTTGGAAATCGCTGTATTCAACTCAGATACACGGGAGTTCAGGCCCAATGCTTACACATGCTTTTCCCGCAACCCATCCCAGCCACTAACATAAGGAGGTTAGCAGGTACGTCTACAGTCAGGCAGGATGCGGGAGGGTTCTGCCCTGTCCTCAGCTCTCACAGGGAAGCTTGCCTAGAAGCCAGCTCTCAACTAGCTGCATTCTTATGACAGTGTGAAGGTAGCAGTATTCTGAGTAAGGAGGTTCCCAGATTACCACTCTACTGCACCTGGAGATACCGTCCAGGTGTGCATTGTTAACTTGCGTCTCAGAAGCCTCTGGCAAAAGTCTCTGGTGAAGACGTGGGAAACTCACTCTGCAGGCAGTGTGGAACTGTGAGGGACTGAGGGTGAGCTCAACTCTCAGCAGTAAGATGATTTTGGACAAGGCGTTCAGCTACCTTCTCACATATGGAACTTAGTATGTAGCACCAGTCTACCCCAGGAATTACTGGGAAATCGCTGGATTGAGCTTGGTGGCACTAGTCTTGTGTGCCGGGAGATTCCAGTTACCTCTCCCAACACTTCGGTGAAGCAGCGAGCCTAGGCCTTTTGGAAGCGAAAGGTAGCTGCAGGCAGGAGGTAGGCTTACAGGCCATAAGCTCAACTCTCAGAAGTGTGTATACATGGGAGGCAGATGTCTGCTACCCACTCGGACATGCGAGTGGGAACCTAGCTACACTCTGATGAAGAAGGACTTTGGAAATCGCTGTATTCAACTCAGATACACGTGGGTTCAGGCACAACGATTCCACATGCTTTTTTCACAACGTTTCCCTGCCACTAACATGAGGACGTTAGCAGCTCCTTCTACAGTCAAGCAGGATGCGGGAGGGTTGTGCCCTGTCCTTAGCTCTCACAGGGAAGCAGGCCTTGAAGCCAGCTGTCAACTAGCTGCATTCTTATGGCAGGGTGAAGGTAGCAGTATTCTGAGACAGGAGGTTCCCAGGTTACCACTCTACTGGACCTGGAGATACCCTCCAGGTCTGCATTGTTAACTTGCGTCTCAGAAGCCTCTGGCAAACTTCTCTGGTGAAGACGTGCGAAACTCACTCTGCAGGCAGTGTGGAACTGTGAGGGACTGAGGGTGAGCTCAACTCTCAGAAGTAAGATGTTTTTGGACAAGGCGTTCAACTACCTACTCACGTATGGAACTTAGTATGTAGCACCAGTCTACCCCAGGAATTACTAGGAAATCGCTTGATTGAGCTTGGAGGCACTCGTCTTGTGTGCCGGGAGATTCCAGTTACCTCTCCCAACACTTGCGTCAAGCAGCGAGCCTAGGCCTTTTGGAAGCGAAAGGTAGCGGCAGGCAGGATGTAGGGTTACAGGCCATAAGCTCAACTCTCAGAAGTTTGTATGCATGGGAGGCAGATGTCTGCTACCCACTCGGACATGGGAGTTGGAACCTAGCTACACTCCTATTGAAGAAGGATGTTGGAAATCGCTGTATTCAACTCAGATACACGGGAGTTCAGGCCCAATGCTTACACATGCTTTTCCCTCAACCCATCCCAGCCACTAACATAAGGAGGTTAGCAGGTACGTCTACAGTCAGGCAGGATGCGGGAGGGTTCTGCCCTGTCCTCAGCTCTCACAGGGAAGCTTGCCTAGAAGCCAGCTCTCAACTAGCTGCATTCTTATGACAGTGTGAAGGTAGCAGTATTCTGAGTAAGGAGGTTCCCAGATTACCACTCTACTGCACCTGGAGATACCGTCCAGGTGTGCATTGTTAACTTGCGTCTCAGAAGCCTCTGGCAAAAGTCTCTGGTGAAGACGTGGGAAACTCACTCTGCAGGCAGTGTGGAACTGTGAGGGACTGAGGGTGAGCTCAACTCTCAGCAGTAAGATGATTTTGGACAAGGCGTTCAGCTACCTTCTCACATATGGAACTTAGTATGTAGCACCAGTCTACCCCAGGAATTACTGGGAAATCGCTGGATTGAGCTTGGTGGCACTAGTCTTGTGTGCCGGGAGATTCCAGTTACCTCTCCCAACACTTCGGTGAAGCAGCGAGCCTAGGCCTTTTGGAAGCGAAAGGTAGCTGCAGGCAGGAGGTAGGCTTACAGGCCATAAGCTCAACTCTCAGAAGTGTGTATACATGGGAGGCAGATGTCTGCTACCCACTCGGACATGCGAGTGGGAACCTAGCTACACTCTGATGAAGAAGGACTTTGGAAATCGCTGTATTCAACTCAGATACACGTGGGTTCAGGCACAACGATTCCACATGCTTTTCTCACAACGTTTCCCTGCCACTAACATGAGGACGTTAGCAGCTCCTTCTACAGTCAAGCAGGATGCGGGAGGGTTGTGCCCTGTCCTTAGCTCTCACAGGGAAGCAGGCCTTGAAGCCAGCTGTCAACTAGCTGCATTCTTATGGCAGGGTGAAGGTAGCAGTATTCTGAGACAGGAGGTTCCCAGGTTACCACTCTACTGGACCTGGAGATACCCTCCAGGTCTGCATTGTTAACTTGCGTCTCAGAAGCCTCTGGCAAACGTCTCTGGTGAAGACGTGCGAAACTCACTCTGCAGGCAGTGTGGAACTGTGAGGGACTGAGGGTGAGCTCAACTCTCAGAAGTAAGATGTTTTTGGACAAGGCGTTCAACTACATACTCACGTATGGAACTTAGTATGTAGCACCAGTCTACCCCAGGAATTACTAGGAAATCGCTTGATTGAGCTTGGAGGCACTCGTCTTGTGTGCCGGGAGATTCCAGTTACCTCTCCCAACACTTGCGTCAAGCAGCGAGCCTAGGCCTTTTGGAAGCGAAAGGTAGCTGCAGGCAGGAGGTAGGCTTACAGGCCATAAGCTCAACTCTCAGAAGTGTGTATGCATGGGAGGCAGATGTCTGCTACCCACTCGGACATGGGAGTTGGAACCTAGCTACACTCCTATTGAAGAAGGAAGTTGGAAATCGCTGTATTCAACTCAGATACACGGGAGTTCAGGCCCAATGCTTACACATGCTTTTCCCGCAACCCATCCCAGCCACTAACATAAGGAGGTTAGCAGGTACGTCTACAGTCAGGCAGGATGCGGGAGGGTTCTGCCCTGTCCTCAGCTCTCACAGGGAAGCTTGCCTAGAAGCCAGCTCTCAACTAGCTGCATTCTTATGACAGTGTGAAGGTAGCAGTATTCTGAGTAAGGAGGTTCCCAGATTACCACTCTACTGCACCTGGAGATACCGTCCAGGTGTGCATTGTTAACTTGCGTCTCAGAAGCCTCTGGCAAAAGTCTCTGGTGAAGACGTGGGAAACTCACTCTGCAGGCAGTGTGGAACTGTGAGGGACTGAGGGTGAGCTCAACTCTCAGCAGTAAGATGATTTTGGACAAGGCGTTCAGCTACCTTCTCACATATGGAACTTAGTATGTAGCACCAGTCTACCCCAGGAATTACTGGGAAATCGCTGGATTGAGCTTGGTGGCACTAGTCTTGTGTGCCGGGAGATTCCAGTTACCTCTCCCAACACTTCGGTGAAGCAGCGAGCCTAGGCCTTTTGGAAGCGAAAGGGAGCTGCAGGCAGGAGGTAGGCTTACAGGCCATAAGCTCAACTCTCAGAAGTGTGTATACATGGGAGGCAGATGTCTGCTACCCACTCGGACATGCGAGTGGGAACCTAGCTACACTCTGATGAAGAAGGACTTTGGAAATCGCTGTATTCAACTCAGATACACGTGGGTTCAGGCACAACGATTCCACATGCTTTTCTCACAACGTTTCCCTGCCACTAACATGAGGACGTTAGCAGCTCCTTCTACAGTCAAGCAGGATGCGGGAGGGTTGTGCCCTGTCCTTAGCTCTCACAGGGAAGCAGGCCTTGAAGCCAGCTGTCAACTAGCTGCATTCTTATGGCAGGGTGAAGGTAGCAGTATTCTGAGACAGGAGGTTCCCAGGTTACCACTCTACTGGACCTGGAGATACCCTCCAGGTCTGCATTGTTAACTTGCGTCTCAGAAGCCTCTGGCAAACGTCTCTGGTGAAGACGTGCGAAACTCACTCTGCAGGCAGGGTGGAACTGTGAGGGACTGAGGGTGAGCTCAACTCTGAGAAGTAAGATGTTTTTGGACAAGGCGTTCAACTACATACTCACGTATGGAACTTAGTATGTAGCACCAGTCTACCCCAGGAATTACTAGGAAATCGCTTGATTGAGCTTGGAGGCACTCGTCTTGTGTGCCGGGAGATTCCAGTTACCTCTCCCAACACTTGCGTCAAGCAGCGAGCCTAGGCCTTTTGGAAGCGAAAGGTAGCGGCAGGCAGGATGTAGGGTTACAGGCCATAAGCTCAACTCTCAGAAGTGTGTATGCATGGGAGGCAGATGTCTGCTGCCCACTCGGACATGGGAGTAGGAACCTAGCTACACTCCTATTGAAGAAGGATGTTGGAAATCGCTGTATTCAACTCAGATACACGGGAGTTCAGGCCCAATGCTTACACATGCTTTTCCCGCAACCCATCCCAGCCACTAACATAAGGAGGTTAGCAGGTACGTCTACAGTCAGGCAGGATGCGGGAGGGTTCTGCCCTGTCCTCAGCTCTCACAGGGAAGCTTGCCTAGAAGCCAGCTCTCAACTAGCTGCATTCTTATGACAGTGTGAAGGTAGCAGTATTCTGAGTAAGGAGGTTCCCAGATTACCACTCTACTGCACCTGGAGATACCGTCCAGGTGTGCATTGTTAACTTGCGTCTCAGAAGCCTCTGGCAAAAGTCTCTCGTGAAGACGTGGGAAACTCACTCTGCAGGCAGTGTGGAACTGTGAGGGACTGAGGGTGAGCTCAACTCTCAGCAGTAAGATGATTTTGGACAAGGCGTTCAGCTACCTTCTCACATATGGAACTTAGTATGTAGCACCAGTCTACCCCAGGAATTACTGGGAAATCGCTGGATTGAGCTTGGTGGCACTAGTCTTGTGTGCCGGGAGATTCCAGTTACCTCTCCGAACACTTCGATGAAGCAGCGAGCCTAGGCCTTTTGGAAGCGAAAGGTAGCTGCAGGCAGGAGGTAGGCTTACAGGCCATAAGCTCAACTCTCAGAAGTGTGTATACATGGGAGGCAGATGTCTGCTACCCACTCGGACATGCGAGTGGGAACCTAGCTACACTCTGATGAAGAAGGACTTTGGAAATCGCTGTATTCAACTCAGATACACGTGGGTTCAGGCACAACGATTCCACATGCTTTTCTCACAACGTTTCCCTGCCACTAACATGAGGACGTTAGCAGCTCCTTCTACAGTCAAGCAGGATGCGGGAGGGTTGTGCCCTGTCCTTAGCTCTCACAGGGAAGCAGGCCTTAAGCCAGCTGTCAACAAGCTGCATTCTTATGGCAGGGTGAAGGTAGCAGGATTCTGAGACAGGAGGTTCCCAGGTTACCACTCTACTGGACCTGGAGATACCCTCCAGGTCTGCATTGTTAACTTGCGTCTCAGAAGCCTCTGGCAAACGTCTCTGGTGAAGACGTGGGAAACTCACTCTGCAGGCAGTGTGGAACTGTGAGGGACTGAGGGTGATCTCAACTCTCAGCAGTAAGATGATTTTGGACAAGGCGTTCAGCTACCTTCTCACATATGGAACTTAGTATATAGCACCAGTCTACCCCAGGAATTACTGGGAAATTGCTCGATTGAGCTTGGTGGCACTAGTCTTGTGTGCCGGGAGATTCCAGTTACCTCTCCCAACACTTCGGTGAAGCAGCGAGCCTAGGCCTTTTGGAAGCGAAAGGTAGCTGCAGGCGGGAGGTAGGCTTACAGGCCATAACCTCAACTCTCAGAAGTGTGTATACATGGGAGGCAGATGTCTGCTACCCACTCGGACATGCGAGTGGGAACCTAGCTACACTCTGATGAAGAAGGACTTTGGAAATCGCTGTATTCAACTCAGATACACGTGGGTTCAGGCACAACGATTCCACATGCTTTTCTCACAACGTTTCCCTGCCACTAACATGAGGACGTTAGCAGCTCCTTCTACAGTCAAGCAGGATGCGGGAGGGTTGTGCCCTGTCCTTAGCTCTCACAGGGAAGCAGGCCTTGAAGCCAGCTGTCAACTAGCTGCATTCTTATGGCAGGGTGAAGGTAGCAGTATTCTGAGACAGGAGGTTCCCAGGTTACCACTCTACTGGACCTGGAGATACCCTCCAGGTCTGCATTGTTAACTTGCGTCTCAGAAGCCTCTGGCAAACGTCTCTGGTGAAGACGTGCGAAACTCACTCTGCAGGCAGTGTGGAACTGTGAGGGACTGAGGGTGAGCTCAACTCTCAGAAGTAAGATGTTTTTGGACAAGGCGTTCAACTACCTACTCACGTATGGAACTTAGTATGTAGCACCAGTCTACCCCAGGAATTACTAGGATATCGCTTGATTGAGCTTGGAGGCACTCGTCTTGTGTGCCGGGAGATTCCAGTTACCTCTCCCAACACTTGCGTCAAGCAGCGAGCCTAGGCCTTTTGGAAGCGAAAGGTAGCGGCAGGCAGGATGTAGGGTTACAGGCCATAAGCTCAACTCTCAGAAGTGTGTATGCATGGGAGGCAGATGTCTGCTACCCACTCGGACATGGGAGTTGGAACCTAGCTACACTCCTATTGAAGAAGGATGTTGGAAATCGCTGTATTCAACTCAGATACACGGGAGTTCAGGCCCAATGCTTACACATGCTTTTCCCGCAACCCATCCCAGCCACTAACATAAGGAGGTTAGCAGGTACGTCTACAGTCAGGCAGGATGCGGGAGGGTTCTGCCCTGTCCTCAGCTCTCACAGGGAAGCTTGCCTAGAAGCCAGCTCTCAACTAGCTGCATTCTTATGACAGTGTGAAGGTAGCAGTATTCTGAGTAAGGAGGTTCCCAGATTACCACTCTACTGCACCTGGAGATACCGTCCAGGTGTGCATTGTTAACTTGCGTCTCAGAAGCCTCTGGCAAAAGTCTCTGGTGAAGACGTGGGAAACTCACTCTGCAGGCAGTGTGGAACTGTGAGGGACTGAGGGTGAGCTCAACTCTCAGCAGTAAGATGATTTTGGACAAGGCGTTCAGCTACCTTCTCACATATGGAACTTAGTATGTAGCACCAGTCTACCCCAGGAATTACTGGGAAATCGCTGGATTGAGCTTGGTGGCACTAGTCTTGTGTGCCGGGAGATTCCAGTTACCTCTCCCAACACTTCGGTGAAGCAGCGAGCCTAGGCCTTTTGGAAGCGAAAGGTAGCTGCAGGCAGGAGGTAGGCTTACAGGCCATAAGCTCAACTCTCAGAAGTGTGTATACATGGGAGGCAGATGTCTGCTACCCACTCGGACATGCGAGTGGGAACCTAGCTACACTCTGATGAAGAAGGACTTTGGAAATCGCTGTATTCAACTCAGATACACGTGGGTTCAGGCACAACGATTCCACATGCTTTTCTCACAACGTTTCCCTGCCACTAACATGAGGACGTTAGCAGCTCCTTCTACAGTCAAGCAGGATGCGGGAGGGTTGTGCCCTGTCCTTAGCTCTCACAGGGAAGCAGGCCTTGAAGCCAGCTGTCAACTAGCTGCATTCTTATGGCAGGGTGAAGGTAGCAGTATTCTGAGACAGGAGGTTCCCAGGTTACCACTCTACTGGACCTGGAGATACCCTCCAGGTCTGCATTGTTAACTTGCGTCTCAGAAGCCTCTGGCAAACGTCTCTGGTGAAGACGTGCGAAACTCACTCTGCAGGCAGTGTGGAACTGTGAGGGACTGAGGGTGAGCTCAACTCTCAGAAGTAAGATGTTTTTGGACAAGGCGTTCAACTACCTACTCACGTATGGAACTTAGTATGTAGCACCAGTCTACCCCAGGAATTACTAGGAAATCGCTTGATTGAGCTTGGAGGCACTCGTCTTGTGTGCCGGGAGATTCCAGTTACCTCTCCCAACACTTGCGTCAAGCAGCGAGCCTAGGCCTTTTGGAAGCGAAAGGTAGCGGCAGGCAGGATGTAGGGTTACAGGCCATAAGCTCAACTCTCAGAAGTGTGTATGCATGGGAGGCAGATGTCTGCTACCCACTCGGACATGGGAGTTGGAACCTAGCTACACTCCTATTGAAGAAGGATGTTGGAAATCGCTGTATTCAACTCAGATACACGGGAGTTCAGGCCCAATGCTTACACATGCTTTTCCCTCAACCCATCCCAGCCACTAACATAAGGAGGTTAGCAGGTACGTCTACAGTCAGGCAGGATGCGGGAGGGTTCTGCCCTGTCCTCAGCTCTCACAGGGAAGCTTGCCTAGAAGCCAGCTCTCAACTAGCTGCATTCTTATGACAGTGTGAAGGTAGCAGTATTCTGAGTAAGGAGGTTCCCAGATTACCACTCTACTGCACCTGGAGATACCGTCCAGGTGTGCATTGTTAACTTGTGTCTCAGAAGCCTCTGGCAAAAGTCTCTGGTGAAGACGTGGGAAACTCACTCTGCAGGCAGTGTGGAACTGTGAGGGACTGAGGGTGAGCTCAACTCTCAGCAGTAAGATGATTTTGGACAAGGCGTTCAGCTACCTTCTCACATATGGAACTTAGTATGTAGCACCAGTCTACCCCAGGAATTACTGGGAAATCGCTGGATTGAGCTTGGTGGCACTAGTCTTGTGTGCCGGGAGATTCCAGTTACCTCTCCCAACACTTCGGTGAAGCAGCGAGCCTAGGCCTTTTGGAAGCGAAAGGTAGCTGCACGCAGGAGGTAGGCTTACAGGCCATAAGCTCAACTCTCAGAAGTGTGTATACATGGGAGGCAGATGTCTGCTACCCACTCGGACATGCGAGTGGGAACCTAGCTACACTCTGATGAAGAAGGACTTTGGAAATCGCTGTATTCAACTCAGATACACGTGGGTTCAGGCACAACGATTCCACATGCTTTTCTCACAACGTTTCCCTGCCACTAACATGAGGACGTTAGCAGCTCCTTCTACAGTCAAGCAGGATGCGGGAGGGTTGTGCCCTGTCCTTAGCTCTCACAGGGAAGCAGGCCTTGAAGCCAGCTGTCAACTAGCTGCATTCTTATGGCAGGGTGAAGGTAGCAGTATTCTGAGACAGGAGGTTCCCAGGTTACCACTCTACTGGACCTGGAGATACCCTCCAGGTCTGCATTGTTAACTTGCGTCTCAGAAGCCTCTGGCAAACGTCTCTGGTGAAGACGTGCGAAACTCACTCTGCAGGCAGTGTGGAACTGTGAGGGACTGAGGGTGAGCTCAACTCTCAGAAGTAAGATGTTTTTGGACAAGGCGTTCAACTACATACTCACGTATGGAACTTAGTATGTAGCACCAGTCTACCCCAGGAATTACTAGGAAATCGCTTGATTGAGCTTGGAGGCACTCGTCTTGTGTGCCGGGAGATTCCAGTTACCTCTCCCAACACTTGCGTCAAGCAGCGAGCCTAGGCCTTTTGGAAGCGAAAGGTAGCGGCAGGCAGGATGTAGGGTTACAGGCCATAAGCTCAATTCTCAGAAGTGTGTATGCATGGGAGGCAGATGTCTGCTACCCACTCGGACATGGGAGTTGGAACCTAGCTACACTCCTATTGAAGAAGGAAGTTGGAAATCGCTGTATTCAACTCAGATACACGGGAGTTCAGGCCCAATGCTTACACATGCTTTTCCCGCAACCCATCCCAGCCACTAACATAAGGAGGTTAGCAGGTACGTCTACAGTCAGGCAGGATGCGGGAGGGTTCTGCCCTGTCCTCAGCTCTCACAGGGAAGCTTGCCTAGAAGCCAGCTCTCAACTAGCTGCATTCTTATGACAGTGTGAAGGTAGCAGTATTCTGAGTAAGGAGGTTCCCAGATTACCACTCTACTGCACCTGGAGATACCGTCCAGGTGTGCATTGTTAACTTGCGTCTCAGAAGCCTCTGGCAAAAGTCTCTGGTGAAGACGTGGGAAACTCACTCTGCAGGCAGTGTGGAACTGTGAGGGACTGAGGGTGAGCTCAACTCTCAGCAGTAAGATGATTTTGGACAAGGCGTTCAGCTACCTTCTCACATATGGAACTTAGTATGTAGCACCAGTCTACCCCAGGAATTACTGGGAAATCGCTGGATTGAGCTTGGTGGCACTAGTCTTGTGTGCCGGGAGATTCCAGTTACCTCTCCCAACACTTCGGTGAAGCAGCGAGCCTAGGCCTTTTGGAAGCGAAAGGTAGCTGCAGGCAGGAGGTAGGCTTACAGGCCATAAGCTCAACTCTCAGAAGTGTGTATACATGGGAGGAAGATGTCTGCTACCCACTCGGACATGCGAGTGGGAACCTAGCTACACTCTGATGAAGAAGGACTTTGGAAATTGCTGTATTCAACTCAGATACACGTGGGTTCAGGCACAACGATTCCACATGCTTTTCTCACAACGTTTCCCTGCCACTAACATGAGGACGATAGCAGCGCCTTCTACAGTCAAGCAGGATGCGGGAGGGTTGTGCCCTGTCCTTAGCTCTCACAGGGAAGCAGGCCTTGAAGCCAGCTGTCAACTAGCTGCATTCTTATGGCAGGTTGAAGGTAGCAGGATTCTGAGACAGGAGGTTCCCAGGTTACCACTCTACTGGACCTGGAGATACCCTCCAGGTCTGCATTGTTAACTTGCGTCTCAGAAGCCTCTGGCAAACGTCTCTGGTGAAGACGTGCGAAACTCACTCTGCAGGCAGTGTGGAACTGTGAGGGACTGAGGGTGACCTCAACTCTGAGAAGTAAGATGTTTTTGGACAAGGCGTTCAACTACATACTCACGTATGGAACTTAGTATGTAGCACCAGTCTACCCCAGGAATTACTAGGAAATCGCTTGATTGAGCTTGGAGGCACTCGTCTTGTGTGCCGGGAGATTCCAGTTACCTCTCCCAACACTTGCGTCAAGCAGCGAGCCTAGGCCTTTTGGAAGCGAAAGGTAGCGGCAGGCAGGATGTAGGGTTACAGGCCATAAGCTCAACTCTCAGAAGTGTGTATGCATGGGAGGCAGATGTCTGCTGCCCACTCGGACATGGGAGTAGGAACCTAGCTACACTCCTATTGAAGAAGGATGTTGGAAATCGCTGTATTCAACTCAGATACACGGGAGTTCAGGCCCAATGCTTACACATGCTTTTCCCGCAACCCATCCCAGCCACTAACATAAGGAGGTTAGCAGGTACGTCTACAGTCAGGCAGGATGCGGGAGGGTTCTGCCCTGTCCTCAGCTCTCACAGGGAAGCTTGCCTAGAAGCCAGCTCTCAACTAGCTGCATTCTTATGACAGTGTGAAGGTAGCAGTATTCTGAGTAAGGAGGTTCCCAGATTACCACTCTACTGCACCTGGAGATACCGTCCAGGTGTGCATTGTTAACTTGCGTCTCAGAAGCCTCTGGCAAAAGTCTCTGGTGAAGACGTGGGAAACTCACTCTGCAGGCAGTGTGGAACTGTGAGGGACTGAGGGTGAGCTCAACTCTCAGCAGTAAGATGATTTTGGACAAGGCGTTCAGCTACCTTCTCACATATGGAACTTAGTATGTAGCACCAGTCTACCCCAGGAATTACTGGGAAATCGCTGGATTGAGCTTGGTGGCACTAGTCTTGTGTGCCGGGAGATTCCAGTTACCTCTCCGAACACTTCGATGAAGCAGCGAGCCTAGGCCTTTTGGAAGCGAAAGGTAGCTGCAGGCAGGAGGTAGGCTTACAGGCCATAAGCTCAACTCTCAGAAGTGTGTATACATGGGAGGCAGATGTCTGCTACCCACTCGGACATGCGAGTGGGAACCTAGCTACACTCTGATGAAGAAGGACTTTGGAAATCGCTGTATTCAACTCAGATACACGTGGGTTCAGGCACAACGATTCCACATGCTTTTCTCACAACGTTTCCCTGCCACTAACATGAGGACGTTAGCAGCTCCTTCTACAGTCAAGCAGGATGCGGGAGGGTTGTGCCCTGTCCTTAGCTCTCACAGGGAAGCAGGCCTTGAAGCCAGCTGTCAACAAGCTGCATTCTTATGGCAGGGTGAAGGTAGCAGGATTCTGAGACAGGAGGTTCCCAGGTTACCACTCTACTGGACCTGGAGATACCCTCCAGGTCTGCATTGTTAACTTGCGTCTCAGAAGCCTCTGGCAAACGTCTCTGGTGAAGACGTGGGAAACTCACTCTGCAGGCAGTGTGGAACTGTGAGGGACTGAGGGTGAGCTCAACTCTCAGCAGTAAGATGATTTTGGACAAGGCGTTCAGCTACCTTCTCACATATGGAACTTAGTATATAGCACCAGTCTACCCCAGGAATTACTGGGAAATCGCTGGATTGAGCTTGGTGGCACTAGTCTTGTGTGCCGGGAGATTCCAGTTACCTCTCCCAACACTTCGGTGAAGCAGCGAGCCTAGGCCTTTTGGAAGCGAAAGGTAGCTGCAGGCGGGAGGTAGGCTTACAGGCCATAAGCTCAACTCTCAGAAGTGTGTATACATGGGAGGCAGATGTCTGCTACCCACTCGGACATGCGAGTGGGAACCTAGCTACACTCTGATGAAGAAGGACTTTGGAAATCTCTGTATTCAACTCAGATACACGTGGGTTCAGGCACAACGATTCCACATGCTTTTCTCACAACGTTTCCCTG